>NW_027210668.1:1172500-1265000 GCF_029030835.1 Brachyistius frenatus | reverse complement strand
TAAGTCTTCAAAGTTACCAAAGCTGTGCTCTGTATCCCCACACACTTTTGATTGGATTACAATGGAATTTTGTTCAGACATGTCATTCTCAGAAGGAAACTGCCCAGAGTTTGGGAATAGATCTACCTGCAGAGATGGATGTACTGCGAGCAGAACTACGACACGCCTCGGGGGCTGAGGGGGGTGGGGGGTGGGGGGGGGGGGGGGTTCGGGCCTTTAGTCTTGCTATCATTAGCATCTGAGCATAACATCTGTTTGAATCAGTGCTTCAGTGTTTACATTCCAAGTATTGTGTTTTTATTTTATTTTAATGCAAGCATTTCTTCTGTGACTTACAGTACATGTACTGATGTGAATATTTAGGATTATACAAGATACGACCCCGTTTATGATGATTCGCATGTAAACAGGTGTTACAGTATATCCACAACATGCATAAACACTCCTTATACATTTGCATAGAGTGGATACACACTCAGATAAACACACACCATTCATTCGACACCCACACCCCCCCCGGTAGTTTTAGTGTAGTCGTCCCTGTTTGACGGTGTTGGACTGTCACAGCATTCCCATATAAAACACTTCGTGCCCCCTCGACTATTAGCAGCGCGATCTCCAGAGCCAGGGCCCCTACGTCGTCCCGCCTCACCCCAGGGACAGCAGTTTGTCCTGGGCTGACTCTGAAAGACCCCCCCCACACACACACACACACTCCCCCCACCTCCCTCCCAGTGGGAGCACTGAGTTCTGTGGGAGCCTGACGCCGACAGAGCTGGAGGATGCTCAAAGAGGGAAAAAAGAAAAAGAAGATGAAAGGCGGAGGCAGAGAGGGGAGCGCTGAGGGGCCCCTTCTGTTTCTCCCCTTTCTCAACTTTTTTCCCTCCTCACTTCTGACTCTGTTTTGTCGTTTTGCAATAGCAACTTTGTGTTGGCAATTTACGTTTGTAAAAGGAGAAAAAAAAAAAAGATGCCGTTTTAATTAGGCTCAGAGACGAGGAAAGGAGGAGGGAATCAAAGAGAAAACAAAAGCAGAGAGTGGAATTCCTGTCCCAGCACCTATATATTAGTCATCAAACTACATCTTATTCGACTGCTCAAGCGTGGTCTTCAACTTCCTCTCCTCTTCTTAATCCTCTCAGGCCTCCATCTGCTTCTCCATCCTCCTCTGCAGCCTCGCTCTCCTTCCTCTCTCTCCACCCAGTAGTAAAACTATTGTCTATTTGCTAAACGCAGTGTCAATCATAGCCACTTCGTTCAGACGTAGTTCTCATTGGCTACATCAGGCAATGCAGGTTTCGGAGTAGGTTAAGTCCCAACCTCCCCCTCCCTCAGGTAGTAGTCTGAGCGCAGAGGAGTGAAGACGGCATGAACATACGAGCGCGGCTCGAGATGGCGAAATTCTTGAGCGAAACACAAGACAGTAAAAACTGTGTTAAAAAGAGACTACGGACCAACCAGAAGGTAACAATTCTGCTGAGGAGGATGATGAAATCTGTTTTTAGTTTGCACCATCACATGAGGTGACCGAGACACCCATTATCACCATTATCAAAAATCTATGATACACCAAAACCAGACAAACACAGAGAGAAACTTCAGAAACCTGGAAGTGACCCAAGCATGAACTTGATTTATTCAGGTCCATTGGAACAACTGGAAGCCCTGCCCTGTGGACACGACATAACAGAGACAGTTAGTGGAGCTCTTCACTCACCTGGAACCCCTTTTACTGAGAGGCCTGATCATGAGGAGCCCAGCCAACCCTTGACTCTACCTGAAGAAGAAAAGGAAACAGAATCATACTTACCGGATGTGGAAAACACAACAGATGGAGAATCTTGAGTCCTTTTTCAGAAAGGACAGTTCCCCAGACTCACCTCCATCCATACCAGATAAACCCCCCCCTGCAGAGACGCCAGACCTCCCTGAAAAGAACTCCATGCAGACCAGTCAAAAGAATGCTGGTTCAGACACGACATATAGAAACCAATCAATCAGAGACGGTGAAAAGCGACGACTCAGGAGCAACTCAACCTTTCAGGAGGTCGGAGAGGAATCGTCAACCATGACAACGACTCCATTACCCTGAACTCCCTTAGTAACAGTAGTTAAGTCACTATTCCAGGGCTTAAGTACAGCATTTATTGATTCACTGAATGCTGATAACAGGGATTACCGATCACAGAGTCAAGCTTTTGAAATGATAAAACCTATTTTAGAGTAGTGAACATGCAGCGGAGCGGGCATGATATTAAAGAAGGGAGGGTGTAACCCAGTAGTAAAACTGCGCGGGTTAAAGTATGTTTCCTTTGTTGTTGTCTATTTGCTAAACGCAGTGTCAATCATAGCCACTTCGTTCAGACGTAGTTCTCATTGGCTACATCAGGCAATACAGGTTCCTGATTGGAGGAGGAGGTCAATCTTAAATGATTAGCATGTATGACGAGCATGTAATGTGAATTAATTTCATAGTAGATTCTTAAAAAGAAAATCTTAATTCATGATGAAAAGATAAATGTTATTACATAAGAAATACTGTACAGTGAAACCAATGAATTATTTGAATTGTTGTTGTGTCACAGTAGTACAATGAGAATGTGGATGTGATTTTCAGGAAGGCCTTAGAGAACTGAATTTAGTGATCTCAGAGTAACAGCCTTGTTTTTATACAGGTTAGGTTTTAGAGTTACCTGGAAAACCCTGTAGATTTTGGATTTGGATTCTCCCTGACGAAGGACACAACGAGCCTCCTTTAACCCTGAGGAGTTGGACCACGATCAGCTGTTGTTCCACGGAGGAGACCGTCCGGTCCTCCGTCCCTTCATTCCTTCATCCGAGTGCACCAGTGTGGGAGGACAGTCAAAGACCGACATCTCAGACTATTTTTTTGTTGTTGAACCAAAGAGCTCTTTTGAACTAAACTGACTTGACTGGACCGATCTGACTGAAAACTGTTACGACCTCCACACGGCATCATCTTAAACGTTTGGATCCAAAGAACTCTGAACTGTTTTCACTGAAGAGACCATTTTCTTTCATCACCTGTGATATTGATAACAAGTTCATGAGTGTTATGTTTTCGAGCTGCTAAGCAGTTATTGTTACTTTAAACGCACTAAGTATTGCATATGTTGACCCTAAAATGTGAGTGTAAAATAGTTTAATGTTTTATGGTTTGTTAAAGTTATTACAAATTGCGGCTCCAGTTGATTATTGTGTCTGTTATCTCCTTACAACCTCTCTCCTTTATGAATTTAGACACTGGTCCATTGCATATTGAGTCTTCAGTTAACCCCGTGTGGGTTACAGGCAGAAAGTTACTTATGCCTGTAAGTTACTTTCTGTTACCGTTTCACTCCTTTTACGCCCTTTTGCTTCTTTCTTTTCTTCTTCTTCTTCTCCCTCTTTGTTCCGTCTCTCCTCTTCCTTGTCTCAATCGTTCTCCTCCTCGTTCTTCTTTTGCTTCATTCTCATCTTCCTCTCCTCATGCACCATCTCTCTCCTTCCCTTTCTCCTTCCTATTTCTCATCTTCCTCTAGTCTCTCCTCCTTTTCTTTCTCTCCCCCTCCCCTCCCCCCTCCATGTCATTACAGGCAGATAATTTATGAAGTGTTGAAAATGTTCCTCTCTGCTGCACTGCTCTGTAACCAAGGTTACCAACATGTGAATCGGTATCACTGAAAATCACGTGATTTTTTTTTTTTTTTTTTTTAGGTGGGCACGCAGGAATGGAAAAGCTTCAGAGTTGCAGATTTGTATAGTCTGGAGTCTTGTGTTTAACATTTTTCAATTAGAAGTGATTTGTGTTTTCTAAATGACTGATATTGTTGTTGACCCTCTTCGGGCTCCCATAACACGCCCACACACACGCACGGACACGCCACATGACTCACACAGAGTGCATTGTATTACTGTATTGTTTGGATTGCATGTGGGCTAAAATAAACTGAAATGCTCATTTTCTTCTATTTATCATTCAGCAAATAAATAGAAAAGTGAGACTGCAGGCAATCACCTCCAGCCCTCCGCTGCCAGCCGCGCAGCGTCCGCTCCAGCACGTCGGTCCTGCCATGTGTGTGTGTGTGTGTGTGTGTGTGTGTGTGTGTGTGTGTGTGTGTGTGTGTGTGTGTGTGTGTGTGTGTGTGTGTGTGTGTGTGTGTGTGTGTGTGTGTGTGCGCAACTGCATTGCCAAGAAACACCAAGAGAATACAGGGTGCTTAAAGCAGTAGTTTCACATGTTGGGGATTAAAACCGGTTTGACCTCCTGCTGAGCGTTAAATAAGAAGCAGGAGCTCGTTAGCTTAGCATAAAGTTGGCAGTCATCTTTGCCCAGGTGTGACATTTTGACTGAACCACTCTTTTGTTTGTTGTTTGCAAATTTAACAAACGAGATCAAATTGTGTTGGTTAGTGAGCTTTAGAGGTGTTTGGTGGTGTTTTTTTTTTAATTTTATTTTTTTTAACCCTCGGACAAAGCTGGGCTAACTGTGTCCGTCGATAATGCTGAGCTAATCGGCTGCTGACTTTTTGTCAAATATTTAACGCTGCGCTCAAATGGAACTCGCGAGTTTTGTGGTTACGACATGCGAAGTTGCGTCAACCTTATGATTTAGCGTTCAAGTGGTTAAGTCGTAAGAACAGAGTTCAACATTTTCCACAGACGTAGGCTTTTATCTAAGTTATGAAGAATAACTCCACATGGCTGAACTTGCGATATATTGGCTTAATGTCTCGTGAAAAATGAACCTGCGTGGCCTCTGACGTTTCCATAAACATCAGGGAACACATCGCAACTCAAGACCTCGGGGCTGACGGAAGAATTTGAGTTCCGACGTCGTGAACGCCACAACAGGGCGCCGTTCATCTGGACTCTTCGCTTGTGCGTGTTGAATATGACCCCATTGAGCACAGTGTACAAATGTGAGCGTTAAGTCTGTTGCAGTGTGCAACCTCACCACTAGATGGCACTACATCCTACACACTGCTCTTTTAAAGGTCGGTGAGCTGCCTGTGGTGAGCGATGGCGTCTTGGTCACATAGTCACGACATTTTCTGCCAACGTTATAATAATTCGGGCCCGATCGTCGGTGCTGTTGTTGTTTTTGGTAAAAATGTTCGTCGTTAGACGTTCTTATTCTTACGTGAAGTGATTTTCCTTTTTGGAGGCTTTATCATATTCAAAAACTCATGAAAGTGGATACACATTTGTCTCCCGGTGAACAATTTCTTATTCTAGTGGAGTCGGGAGTGGCCGCGGCCAAACGGCTCGAGAGCGCCCCCTACAGAGATGCCCCGGCGGCCACATTTACCTAAATTCACCAAATCCGGTGGACACGTGTATCACAGGGAGACGCACAAAAAAGTTACATCGCACCGTTACGTCAACTTGACAGGAAGTCCACCATTTTGAATTTAGTTGCCATTTTGGGCGATTCTGACATGTTGTACTTTGTCGAACTCCTCCGAGGGATTTTGTCGGACCGACTTGAATTTAGTTTCTCTGGATAGAAAACGTGTTTGGGATTAAATCTTATCAAAATAATTTGTTTTCATCGATGTGTGTGCTTGTGAGAGGCGGCCATTTTGAGCGTCTCGCCATGAAACTACGAGTTGCTTTAAATCTTATGTACATGGACCGACCTTCTCCAAACATCACAGGTATGATAACAGCCCCGCCCTGAAGACCCCTGTGGGGTAATATTCGCTCATCGTCATAGCGCCCCCTGTTGGCCACTGGAAATGACACTTTTCATACTTTCACGTTCTACGTCAAGCTGGTTGATCCCATGAATGTAAAGTCGGGTCACAATAACCTAAACATGTAGTTGATGATATATTGAGACATTCGTTTGACTTTGTCAAAGGGCGTCGCCGTGACGATATGGCAAAGTTTGATATCTCGCCGTGACACAGGAAGTTGATGTTTAAGGTCAACGGATGCTTGAAACCTCACAAAACGTGTGATATACATCTGGCGTGGTGAGACCATATATTATAAACCTGTTTTGCGAGAAGCGGGGATATGCAGTCCCTCGCGCGCTGCACGTCGGGGAGGCGGCTTCGGGGAGGCGGCGTGCGGGAGTGCGAGGGCCCGTACATCACTGCTTACAGTTTTAATTTTGATTATTTCACAAACTGCAAGACATTTCTGCACTTTTTGTTTTTATCCCTGATTTCCTCACGGTGAGTTAGTAGGGCTTCGTTGGAAAATGTGATGAAAGCACACTTAAGGCAGATTAAATACATTTTTGAGTATTAAACTCTGGATCAGTAACTGTGGATTGTTTTCCTGAATCTTGCCTTTGATTGTTCCTTATCTAGTCATGGAAATTAAGTTAGAGGAAAACAGTCAAAGTGAGTTTTCAGGGGCTTTAATGTCAGAGTATTGTAAACTGCTAGCTCTAAATGAGTGCAGGTTTGCTGGCACTAAATGTAGGAACAGGCTTTTTTTTTTGGTCTAGAAAATGAATACCACAAGTTAAACAGCATAAGCAAATAACAACTTCCTGGATTTCACAGTAACCACAAACATCATATTCAACTTCAGCTGATTTTAATGATTAAAAGGAACCAGCTTGACATATTTCAACATGCTGTCACTTCAATTGAACTGTTTTTCTCCTTATTTCCATCTTGGTTTGTTGATATCTCCCCCTGGTTAGGAAAGTGTTGTCGCTAGATTTCGCATGACAAAACAGAGCATATAAAATGCCGGAGAACCATTTGTTTTCCTAAAATACTTATTTGCTGTTTCAAAAAAAAATCCTTTAAATACTTACAGCTTTTCTTTATATTTGAGGATCTTAGCTACTGAAAGTGTACAAAAACCAAACATTGCTGAAATACAACCATTAAATGTCATGTGATGCCTTTGGGAGTTTAAACAAATGATTTTGATTAACATGGCAATGATTCTACAAAACTGATATTGATCTCACAGTCCCAGTTTCCCTTTAAGTAAGCATGTTTTTGTGTGATATTAAACCAGATCCAACCCCTAAATCCAATCAGATGTTTGCTTCAAAGACCTTTTTAATGAATCCATGACCTTCTAGGCATCACCGGCTTATTGCTTCTCCTAATGACAACAGTAATCATTTGCACCAATGTGCCTGTGTTACCGGCACTGACACCTTATCCTGGGTGCAAAAGGAACTCTGGGCTCGTTTGTAGCAGAGGTACAATAAAAGTATCGAGTGTTTGGACCAAGCTCCAGTCCTGTAATAACTGTAATAACAATATTGGAGCAAGAACATAGGATGACTCAATGATCAATAAAGTAATTACCTCCTCTGGACTACTCTGACTCGGAGAGGCTGGAGGGGGAGGACTAATGAGTATTTAATAACATTGAAAGAGTGCAATCACACGTCAGAGCATCGCTGCATGATAATCAGCGATTATCAGATAATTCGAATAGGAAACAGTTTATGGTTACATACAAATCTTTTGTATCCGTGCAAGCGAAGGTCAGAGGTCGGAGATTCAGGAGCTTGAAGGGATTTTTGTGTAATTCGCTGACACGAATACGGGTCGTCTTTCTCAGAAAGGCCGACATCCTGCCTGCTACACGTCAAAAGATCAATGATCAAGATCAAACATTTACGGAGGCGTATCATGTGAATGAGTTTTTCTGATGATGGTGTTAGATGTCAGATTGACCATGATCTTAAAGGGAACTGGATTTTTTTTTTTTTTTTTTTTAATCTATTTTAATGGCAATCAGAGATATTTCAGTAAAAAAAAAAAAAAAAAACAGTGGATGAGCACAAAATAATGAGGGTTGTATTTTCTGGGGACCATGAATGTTCGTACAAAGTTTCCTGACCATCCATCCTTTCAGTTGGTAAAATATAAAACTCAGTGTCTTTACTCTTATGTTCCTAAAATGCAGCTTGTGGGCACCGGGAACATTTGAAGGTTCAGGGACGCTGCTCCTAAAGGACCAATATACTCGTCTCCGAGAAACTTTGACCTGCTGGTTGGGAGACAAAAGGTCAAAATCCATTAGGGATCATCCTCTGGGAACAACGAATGATCACATCATGGTAGTTCTGACAGGACTGTGCCGTCCATCTGAACAAACCCTGAGGATGGTAATGTCAGTGTGTTACTGCAACACTTTGGTCCAGAGCAAAGTGCATTTTATGTTATTGAATGGGATTTGAGCACTGCTGTGTTGTTGTTGTTGTTGTTGTTGTTGTTGTTGTTTGTTTTTATTTGCCCCATACAACTAACGTGTATCCAACAGGACATTAGTTGTAGCTCGCTAGCCTGGACACATCTCAAAGTTTATCTCAAGTCCTCCAACCCATACGACCAGATAGCTCATTTGTTTCCACCCTCATCAACAAGCAACAGGAGTGTTTCTTAAAGTAGCATCCCGGTTAGGTTTGGGCTCAAAAAACACTTTGTCATGTTTGAGGGAAATAGGAGGGTTGGGGTAAAAATGTTAACTTGAAGCATATTGTTCATTTAAGTTACTACTTTTTAGTAGTCGTTGTTGTCGTGGCAACAGCAAATGTGACTTGATTGGAATCTGGAAGCAAACACCGGCCTCTTGCTCCCAAATCTGCTGCGCACACCGAATAAAAAAAAATAATAAAAGAAATGGCACCTGTGACGTCACCCGTACGATTTCACGAGGAGCAGTTTTGTTGAGCCAGTGGCTTTGGCCGTCACCATCTTGGCAGTGCCTCACTCTACCCTATCATGACCTTAGTTTTTCTCAGAAACTTCAGTTTCCAATAATCACAGTTATGTGGATTCATCCTCTGGGAACCATAATTGGATTTCTAGTTCTTTCATGCCATTTCATCCAAATGTTCTTGAGCCGTTTCGCTAAAAACTAAAACTTTCTGCCTCATAGTGACATAAAACCTTCAGGGATCAGGATTCTTCCACCTCGAGAGACAATGAAATTCAATTCACTGTGGCTCGGATTGTACCTTATCTGTATGTTGCTCTGGACGAAAGCACCTGCCGAAGGAACAAAAGTAAATCTAAAGGCTGTTCCAGATATTTCAGCCTTGACCACAGTGGGGGGTGGGCTGGATGACAAAACAACAGACTGATATTGAGCCACTCCTCTGGCATGTCCAGTTAAAACCGCCCAGCGACAGCAGCAGAACAACCTAAGAACCAGTCTTTCAAACAGCATCTTGTAGACCATCTTTGATCAAGTTTGTTTACACATTCTTTCATTATCAGATCAAATCTTTGTCTCTTTTTTTCCCCCTCGGGCACAAACACGTCTCCGTGGATCGGAGTCGCCCTCTTCAGTATCAGGACTTCTCTCGGTAAAAGGTCTGCGATCACAGTCGGCGACAGGTGAGCGGTGACGGATGGGTTTGTGCGACCATGCAAACGGTTGGTGCGGTCGGGAGGCCGGCGGAGCGGCCACGAGAGAGCTCCCGAGAATCGAGATCACTCACTCTGATAAATTGGGGGTCTCAGCTGGAAGTGGGCAGCACTAACAAACATCATTCATCAAGCACTCGTAAAAGCTGGCCTTCGGAAGCGCTCGTGGGCAATCGCCATGGCTTTATTCCATTTTATGAATAATAAATGCATTCTTCTATTGCTTATTATTAATGCATATTGCATTTATATACTTTTTTTTAGGTGTGCTTAATTGTGTTGTACTTTTATGCATTCGGAGCAGTGCCTCATTCCTGCCTAATAGGTACAAGCAGTGCGGGATCAATATGTTTTAATGGCTACTCTGTTAAGAAAGTACACAGTCAAGTAATCAGTCCAAACAAGGTGTGTTGACAGGCGCTGTAAGGAGTCACGCGCTCACTTTTTCCTCTCCTTGTCTCCTTTGTGCGAACATGCAGGTGTTTGTTTTTTTAGGTCATGCGTGCGCTTGTGAATCTCGGTCTTCATGCTCTCACAAACAGCCATGTGTAAAGCGCCCAGGTGATTAATATCTGCTGCCGCTCACGGGCGAGCTAGCGGCAACGGATGCCGTGATAAAAAGAAATTGGTCTTTCTCATTGATTCGCTCGCAGATCAATGATCATACGCTGTAATGGAAATAAAGCAGCTGCTGCGGAGGGACTTGTGTTGTGTGTGTGTGTGTGTGTGTGTGTGTGTGTGTGTGTGTGTGTGTGTGTGTGTGTGTGTGTGTGTGTGTGTGTGTGTGTGTGTGTGTGTGTTGAAGACAGACGGTCTGGGGAAACATCTTCCCCTAGTGGCCAGCAGTAGTCAGAGCACTCCTTCAGGATCTGCAGAGTCCCCAGATAAACATAAATAAAAATACTTAAAAAAAAATCAATAAAAAAAAATCAATTGAAACTCGTGTTTATTAGATTTCACTTTTTCCTTTTTTTGTTTGTTGAATTTCCATCGACATTTTCTGTTCATTCTCTGCACTTTATCTTCAAGTAAAGGTGCTTCTGGACCTGAGGGGCCTCCCGGGTCCCCTGAGGTAAGTCTTCAGGACTCGCCCTGCACACTGTGGGATGACTTCATGATACTTCTACTCACCAGACCTTCTGCAAAATTAGAGAAAGCATGCTGAATTCAGGTTTTACTGTCGCGTATTCTTATGTAACTCTCAAAAGAATGTTTTTATGTGGAATTTTTAAACAAAATAATGATGTGTGATAGTTTCTCCTAGATACACTTTAGACTAAGGCAACAGGTCTCTGACACCCCCCCCCCAATATATTCACAGTTAGTTGGAGTCATTGCAACGAGTGGCAACCCCCCCTCCCCCCCTCATAATCCCCCATAATAAACTTCTGCACCAATCACGCAGCAGTGCTCTTTAGATGCCATCACTCCCTTGCTTCTCATTGGTTGACAGCTAGCATTAAGATTCCAGCTGTTTCACCCCCCTCCACCCTCCGCCCGCGCAACTCGAACTGACACGCAGCTTGGCCAGTGAGGAGGCAGCTCCGAGTCAGGCCGGGCTGTGATTGGAGCAGAGCGCAGCGCTCGTTGGGGGGCGGGGAGCGAGAAGTTCGGATCCCCCCTTCATCCAGCTGTGTGAGCTGCGCGCTGATGGACGGAACCGAGCGAATACAGTCTGGAGGAGACAAGAGGGAGAGCACGAGCGGCCGGTCTTCTCATGTGAGCAACAATGGAGAGGGGAGGTGTTGGTGATATTTAGAGAGTACTAGAGGTTGTCTCTCTCTGACGATCTGTTTATGTTCGGCGGCGGGATGCGCAGCAGCATCTCCATGGATCTGTAAAAAACACTGATGCAGGATAAGCGCTAAAATAAATCGCCTATGGATGCACCAAAAAGTGTTGGATTGTTAATTTGAATGAAGAAAAACTGCGGAGGAAACGTGGGGAAGCGCATCGAGCATCACTTTTATTTCTGCTTTTTCAGGGTTTTGCCCATCAGCTCTGTGGAGAAACGAGGAATCATAGAGAAGTTTGCGCGCGGCGTCAATATTTTCACAAAGGCTGATCGCTGTAAAGTAGTCAAAACTCCCTACTCCTATTCGATTTCTAACCGGGGATGGTCATGAAGTGTTGGTGAGGCCCCTGGAGAGGCTTCTTGGACACCGGAGACCGGGCCTGGGCGCACCGGACCCGTGCTGCAGCGCACCACCTGGAAACTATACGCTCCGCTTGACGCACCAAACCCACCAGACCCTCTCCTCGTCTTCTCCCCCTGCTGCCCTCTCCTCTTCTTCATCTTTCCCCCTCCTCTCCTCGTTTCTCCTTCTTTACCAGCAGTTTATTTTTTTCCTCCTTTCAGACTGGTGTGGACTTAATATCCACGACAAAGAAAAAAACTGATCATGCGATGACTGAGCGCGCTTTGGGCACATCTACCGAGTCCATTACAGGTAATATAAATCGAACGGAAAGATGCTCCGTGCATTCTTTTAGATAAGTAACTGCTTGATCATTATTTTAAAAACGAGTGTTGTTGGTGGATGAGGGATGTTGCTAAAGTTTGGAAACGAATAATAAGAATCGGCGGCGATTGTTGCACGATTTGGGCTTTGTTTTTTATGTAAAGAAATGCGAGCCTCTCGGATTTTTTTGGAGGCTGATTAGGAGCTCCATTTATATTTTCCAGCTTACCAAAGCAAATATATACCTAAACAATCTGAATCCATTAAAATAAAACAGTTTTGTGTCATATTTATTCTTTAAAAACAAATTCTGTGGAATCGCTTTCGATGATGTTTGCGCATATTTTCTTAAAATAACCTCCCCGCTCCAAATTGCCTGCCCTCCAACATGTAGATTTAATTGTGGGCATATGTTGAGCAGGCTTTCACTGGATGAAAAGTTGGTTTCAGAAATAAAAAAAATCAGCAGATTTAAATGTGCATATTCCCCTGAATCTTAAGAATGACTGCGCGCCCGTTCTGCGCTCTCCCCTGGCTGCTGCAGATATGGCTACTTAAACATTTCCACGGCTGTCAGCTCTGTTTACTGTATCTAATCATATGCGTATGATCACCTATACTGCCCTGCAGGAGGTGAATGATGGCCGAAGATGGGGGAAATCTCTCCGGGGTCCCCGACGCCAGGGGCTCGGAGGGTCGCTCTTCTGTGCCGAGGACCTTCATCCGGCTCAACGACCTGTCCGGGCTCGGGACGGGAGGCGGGGAGCGCGGCGAGGTGGTGGTGGAGCCGGCGTCCCCGGCGGCCGACGGGATCTCTACCGGCGGGGAGGAGGCGACGTCCGCAAGCATCGGGGACCCAAAGCTGGCCCCCGTTGTCTTCTTCTACCTGAAACAAACCACCCGGCCTCGGAGCTGGTGTATCAAGATGGTCTGCAACCCATATCCTTTTTTTTTCTTCTTTTTTTTTTTTTTTTAACCTTTTTAAACATTAAGATCGGAGGCTGCCCGTGCGCATGCGTGCGCTCCCACCTGTGGCAGGTAAGAAACAGTTGCTTTGGCTGTGCGGCTTTTTCCAGCTGACCTCAAGGGTTGTAGAGTGACCGGCAGAGTAGGGATCGTGGAGTGAGCACGTGACCCGTTGGGGCGCAGATTTGATTTGATCAGTGTGCGTGTTTGTGTGTGGAGTGAACTGTAAGGTCTGGTTTGAGCAAAAACAAACATGCATCAGGTATTTTTGTGTGTGTTGGAAATACATCCACTCACCTGGCAGGAGTCAGGACGTGTGTGTGTGTGTGTGTGCGTGCGTGCGTGCGCGCGCCCCCTGCGCTCCTGCTCCACAGTTCCCACGTCGTGCTCTGATTCCTCTGAGCCGCGGTGTTTGCACGCGATCGATTATTCATAACGAGCGCGAGGGATACAAAAAAAAATAAAAAATAAAATAAAAAAATCCATTGACCTCACATGACTGGGTCCGCAGCGAGGGGCGGTGGGTTATAATTGGTGTGTTGATACACACCTGTGCTCATCGAGTTGTCCGTCCGTCCTCGCCTTTTGGGGCGGAGTCTATTCATGTCACAGAGCCTTATTGAATCATTGTCGCCAATGAAGTGTGATTATTGACTCATGAAGTGTATGGGACCGAGGAGGGAAGCGGGAGCAGGCCGAGAGAGGAGGCACTGGAGATGCTGTTCTATCTCTGAGGGTTGAGGCGACATCTGTGTGTTTCCTTGTCTGCTCAGGAGGTTTCATACAGCCTTTGTTTTTCTGTAAGGTGCTGTGTTTGTGTTTGTTTGTGTGTTTGTTTGTGTGTTAGTTAATGTCATTTGGATTACCTCTTCCTTCCCCCGTCTGTCTCCCTCCATCCACTCCCCTCATTTCAATCAGGAGACTCGATGCCAGGGAACAGACACAGCATTTTACTCGACATCCTTCAGAACAACGACAAGCATGACCCTCGGGGTCTAAACATTGTAATGGAATGAAATAAAAGTTCATTTTTTATGTAGGTACAGAGGAGAAAACCCAATAGTTAGAATTTGCTGACATGAGCCAGGTGAAAGAGAAAAAAAACACCCTTAAAACAGGAAGAAACCTCTGTCAGAACCAGGCTCAGAGAGGGGAACAGATTTCAACTTTGACATCAAGGCCACGATTGGCTGATTGAAGTTGTGGTGAAGTTTGATTGGTTCACCTGAAGCGCCCGTTGGTCACGTGATTAGAGATTTGAGAGAGAGTGAATTGAGGTAAAAAGATAAATCTTCCTGATTGAACTTTTAGCTCCATTTGGTACTGTTTTAATTGAGATGCAGACGCAGCCCTTCCTCCTCCTCCTCCTCCTCCTCCTCCCCCCAGGAATGTTGACCGCGACACTGCTTACACTTGTTACTCTTTCACCCTCCTCTCCCTCCCTCCTTCATTTCCCTCCTTTCATCTTTATTTTCCTCCTTGATTCTGGCTCGGTCTCCCAGCGATCACAGCTGATTTCCATGTCTGTAAATGTCAAATCTTTTAAAGGTCTTACAAATAGACCCTTTTTTTTTTTTTTTTTTTAAGTTAGCAGCGGGGGCACATGAGTCCCTGGCGGCTCCTCGGGGAGCAACGGTCAAAACGATCCTTCATACTATTATCCAAGTCAGGGGTTCTCAAACATTTACCCCCCCCCCCCCGCTGAGACCCCGACATTAAGGCAACGAGTTCCTGTTTGATAAGTAATTCACCCAAAACGTATGTTATTATGTAAATAGTGAGCTTGGATTTTTTTTTTTTTTTTTTTTCCCCAGTTTCTCAGTTTTATTCACTTTGCTCCAAGTCCTGTCACTTGTCAGGTTAACATTATGTAAGAAAGTCCTGTTGGGTTGGTAACATGGAACTGGGTGTGATAAGTGACAGTAATGTAAGTGTTATCTTTGGCTTGCCGTCCTGACACCTACAATGAGAATGAGTTCGAAGTGGACGAAGCTGAGTAATGACCTCCAAACCAATCAGAGATGGAGGATATGTGCAAAAGTCTGGTTTTATGTTTATTGTTCGGCTATCTCAATTCAGCAGGATCCATACAGAGGATTTTTTTTTTTATACAGTTATGTGATTTTCTAAAGTTGTACAGGTGGAGGTAAAGTTGTTGGCAGATATTTCAGTCATTTTCTGTCACAAAGACAAAGCAGCATATTCTCACAACTGAGATGCAAGAGCTAAAAGTAGCTTAGATTTATCAAAATGAACAAATCTCAAAACGATCAAAATGATTGCTGATAGTTGCTGAATTTCTTTCAACAAAGAGCGACCAGAACGACACCGACACTTTTTTAAAAAAAAAAATGTTTATCTTCGAGTGAAGAACAAACATCTTCTTGATCTGGTTGAAATTCATTTACATTTTTTTAATACTTGAAGCGTTTGTCCTGCAGGAGAGCCAATTAAAATCAATAAAAACCAGCAGAATTGTCAAAGGTATCATATTAACATGTAAGGTGCTTGAATTGAATGACATCAACTCAAAGGCCTCGTTTTGATCCGCTACCGTTTGCCCTGTTATAGTTACTGCTAATACAACACTTCCTGTCTCTATTTCAAATTAAAAGCGTTTCGGTGGACAGAAACCCTTCATTTCCCTAACAAGGCTTTTATTGTGAAACATTTGTAGGAACCTGTTGTGACTGAAATCTGACAGTAACACCTAAGATGAGGGATCCACAACAACCGCTGACAGTAGCAAGATTACATCATTGACTTTATTGAACCAAAGTGCCAGAAATGTACATTTATCGACTGAGACGAGGACTTGAAATGTAAGCGTCACAAGGACACTCCGGCTGCTGGCTTCTTACGAGACGGCAACCAAAACCATTCACGGCTCCTTTTTGAAAACCTTTGGGACTATATTTCCTCACTTTGATTGAGTGTCACGCCCATTGGTTCAGTTTATTGTGCTAAAAATCTATCATTCGAACTAATTTCCCTCCACACAAATGCATTGGATGTCCTTGTCCCGCACCATAAAAGCCGACCGGTCAACGGAGCCCATTGCGTCGTACACAGATGTACAGAAACTGTCACGGACATTCACATACGTTGCGAACTTAGTTTGAGGCGCTTCGCGGTCTGGATTTGAATGTTGGATGTTTTTGCTCTGAAATCGAACAGTTTTCTACGAGTCTCTGGTTTCTTCGGCCACATATCAACGCCGAGCTTCGACCTGACTTCAAGTTTTTTGTTTTTTGTTTTTTTCTTCACGGCGCCGGAATCTTTTCAGTCAAATGAGGTCAGTGGTTTGATCTGTGTTGTAGACTCTGCTTTAAAATGCAGGATTGCTCTGAAATCGTTGAAAGGACTGTTGGGTAATATGTGATGATGTTTGATCTTCCGTGTGTGTGTGTGTGTGTGTGTGTGTGTGTGTGTGTGTGTGTGTGTGTGTGTGTGTGTGTGTGTGTGTGTGTGTGTGTGTGTGCAGGCGTGCCTCCCCCAGGCTGTGAGGATTGTATTTAGTCGTTCTCAGTCTTCTCGGTCACCCTTCAATGTGTATCTGGACCGATTTAGGAAAAGGTCATCGCTTTTGTAATGCATTGTAACGCTACTGCGATCGATCTGCGTCTACTCCCTGCCTGTGTGTGTGTGTGTGTGTGTGTGTGTGTGTGTGTGTGTGTGTGTGTGTGTGTGTGTGTGTGTGTGTGTGTGTGTGTGTGTGTGTGTGTGTGTGTGAATCTGTGCAGCTCTTTGTATCCAGGAGAGGAGATGTATCTGTGGCTGTATTTTTAACTCTTCCTCTCTTGATCCGTGGCCCTCCTCTGCCTCTCCACATCGTGTCTCTCTCTCTGCTCCCTGGTTCGAGAATTATTCCTGCAGTAGTTGCTTTCTCTCTCTCTGCTATAAATACACCCCCCCCCCCCCCGAACGCACCACCAGCGGCACGGAGCCTGCTGCCTCCGTCTGAAGCCGTAGACCAACAACACGGGAAAACCCGACTGATCTCGGGGCCAGAAACTATTCCAAACAGGCATATCCTCGGTAAGCCCTCGGCTTCGGGCGGCCTGCGGCCATTTTCAACAGTCTGAAGTAATTAGGACCCCTGGATGCTCGCGGAGGTATTTAGAGGGTCTAATTGAAGACCCCTGGGATGTGCGCTCTGAGTGATGCTTTGCCCAACACATTGCCTGTGTGAAATTCCCTCTGCTGGTTTTGCTAATGATTCCTGCAGAATCTGTATGATCGAGAGAAAGAGAAGGAGAGAGAGAGAGGCGAGAGCTTTTGTGTGCGAGCGAGGTTGTGTAAGCAACACACACACACACACACACACACACACACACACACACACACACACACACACACACACACACACACACACACACACACACACACACACACACACACACACACACACACACACACACTTCCACAGGACTCCCGTAGGTGTCTCCTCTCTTGCGGGGAGCTGCATGTCGTGCCAAGACGAAGGAGGAGGAGGAGGAAGAGGAGGGGAGGAGGAGGAGGAGGAGGGGGGAGTTTGGGAACTGGCCCGGCTCTCTCTCTCTCTCTCTCTCTCTCTCTCTTTCTATCCTCTGCTCATGCTGATTTGAGCAGAGGATTACACGGCCCCGAGCAGCGAGGGAGGACACCTGGCCCGGGCGAGGTGTTTGTCATCACGTTCAAATAGCATCGCAGGAAGGGCCAATAAACCGCTCGCACCCGAGGGAGCGGAGGGATTTTGCCGAAATATGCTACTGATTTGGTGTTTTTTTTGCTTCTGTTTCGCTGATGTCTGTGCGTATCAGCAAAGCAGGCGTTCACGTTTGTTGCTCGCCGGTCTGTCTAATAATGGAAGCCGAAGCAAACACTTACTTAATCAG
Organism: Brachyistius frenatus; assembly: GCF_029030835.1. Classification (NCBI taxonomy): domain Eukaryota; kingdom Metazoa; phylum Chordata; class Actinopteri; family Embiotocidae; genus Brachyistius; species Brachyistius frenatus. The sequence continues at coordinate 1,247,333 of NW_027210668.1, read as the reverse complement.
CAGAAAATGTCTCCTCCCCTCCCCTCACCTCTCTTCTCCTTCGGACCCCTCGCTTCTTGTTTTTTTTTTTCCTCCTTCCTCCACTGGAGTTAAAAGCCTCACGTTGGCTGGAGAGCGAGGTGTGTGTGTGTGTGTGTGTGTGTGTGTGTGTGTGTGTGTGTGTGTGTGTGTGTGTGTGTGTGTGTGTGTGTGTGTGTGTGTCTGTGTGTGCGTGTGCGCGTGCCTCTGACGGCCTCCAAAAACCAGTCGAGGAAGAAGAGGGGAAAAAAAGAGAAAAGAAAGAGCGTAGGAGGGGGAGAGAAGAAGAAAATGAAATAAAAAAAACAAACACAAGGCTCAGTTGGAGAGCCGAGTGGGATTTCAGGGAGCATTTTTTTAAGAGGTGAAAGAAGTAGGCCTGTACACGTCAAAAAACTTAACTTTCCTAGTTTCTCCCTGGAGAGTTGAAGATGTTTTCAGCCTCTTGCAGTTTGCAACTTGGATCCTCTTTGGGATTTTATTTTTCTTGAAAGATATATATATATATATATATATATATATATATATATATATATATATATATATCCGTGACAGAAAATGCGGGGAAAGAAAGCAGGTGAATGACATGCAGAATCAAACAGTCCATGTAGCTTTCCCCGAACCGCTCGGCTATCGGCTCGCCTCTTCATTGTGAAATCAGAACTTTTATCATTATTATTGTATGTTATTGCCACTGATTTCCTAAATCTATACAATTCCGATTCAAAAGATCCGGATTTGATTCGATTTCCGATTCAATATCGATTCTGTCAGGGATATTTTAATCACAGTACTAATTTTGTTGTTTAAATCTCAGAGAACTGATTCTGCAAATTGTACAAGGAACCCTCTAACATACATCTAACGGACTCTAACTGAGTCCGTGTACACCCGCGTTCAGAATCTCATTGGGCGTACAAAGCGTCAGTCATCGCCAACGCGGCTTCCGACTGGCTGGACCTGACACCTTCGCTCCGTACCGTCTCTGGTTGGCTACTGTAGGCTGAGGACAGGATATGGAAGTTCTTATTGGCGATGTACACGAGGGGGTCGATGCCGGTGGGCGAGTGGGCAGTCTGAACGTGATGTGGCCAAAGAATCGATATCGGATTATTCAAGTGACGATCAATTTGAATTTGAATATTAGAGGGTGCAAACTAGTCATGTGTGTGTGTGTGTGTGTGTGTGTGTGTGTGTGTGTGTGTGTGTGTGTGTGTGTGTGTGTGTGTGTGTGTGTGTGTGTGTGTGTGTGTGTGTGTGTGTGTGTGTGTGTGTGTGCGCGCGCGCATTTCTTCTCTAAATGAACTGAATATGTTCTTACCGGGAGGTTGATATGAACCCTGCTTATGCACTGAAAGATTATGTTTGATGAAGTATTCATCATGTATCCATCTGAGGCCTTTTTAGTGTATTCGTGTGTGTGTGTGTGTGTGTGTGTGTGTGTGTGTGTGTGTGTGTGTGTGTGTGTGTGTGTGTGTGTGTGTGTGTGTGTGTGTGTGTGTGTGTGTGTGTGTGTGTGTGTGTGTGTGTGTGTGTGTGTGTGTGTGTGTGTGTGTGTGTGTGTGTGTGTGTGTGTGTGTGTGTGTGTGTACATGTGCGTCGCTGAGCATGTGATGCGACTTGCATGTATTTTACATTTAAAGTGCTCGCCACGAGGAACATGTGCGTGTGTATTTGTGTCGTATTAAAATTTAACAGGTGAGTTTAACATATGCCTCGATCAGAGTTTTAAAAGAAAGTTTTTTATGTAGAACAACAAACCCGTCAAACGGACGGGTCGGACGGCAGTTTTTAATGCACGATGGATGTGATGTAGATACTGTTGGCCAATCAGAAGCCCCGCTGACTCACTGATGACCAATCAGAAGAAGAGAAGCAGGAGGACCGCAGTGTAATGTGTAATGTGTCTGCGACTGCAGGGCAGAAACATTTTAGCCTAGAAATGGTAGAACTGAATGTTATGGAAAACAAGCAGCATTAATCTCTTAAAGTTGTATGACATGCTGGTACTGTCATGTTTCATCTCTGTAATCTTTCTGTTTTTAGCCCCAGCTACCGAAGACATGAATTTCATCCTGAGGGGATGAATAAAGTGTCTATCTAGCTTATGATTATCTGCTTTTAGAAGAAAAGTTCATAAAACCCTACTTTAGCTACCTACAGTGACTTTTCTTGATGTTTGTTGTCATAATCTTCCTAATCCTGGATTAGGGCATTGGTCTAATTAGAATTTGAAGCTGCATCAGTTGATTTTTGTTTGGTCACTTGGGGCAGCAGGACGAGTTGAACCTATTGATCACTTTATGAAGTTGTTGCAATGAGCTCATGAGGAAACACATGCAGGACACAGTGAGCAACGCTGTCTTCCCGATCGATGTAAATTTCACTGTGTTTGTCGTCATTAACTCCCGAGCCTCCCGTCTTGGCTGCATGCGCCGCTATGTTCAGCCGCTTGATGCTGATGTTAGCTGCGTCATGTTTCGCGCCGTGGCATTTAACGTCCGATCAGTTTACGAGATGTTGTTTAATGGAAAAAAAAAAACCCATTGGTGTTCGGTAGATAGGAGCAGGGAGAGAGAAACATCTAAGGTGAGGCTAGAAAACCAAAAACACCGAGCTGAAAGACGCTAAAACGCTTCATAGTGTTGCAAAGAAAATTTGGGTGATAATTCTCTGTGGGTTTGTCACCACATGCAACCCTTCCACATTACAAAGAAATGAGCATGTGTCCATTAGTACCATCAAATATTCATTGGTGCAACTTTAAGAGTTTTTTTTTTTTTTTTTAGATATTTAAGAAATAACATTCAAACACTGAAGTCTGTTTTGTGGAACTTTGAAGATATTTTGCTGTAATGGTGTGTTATAAGAAGATTAAGAGACTCTCAGTCTCACTGCTGGTTATGCTTTGCTTTTCCTATGTGGAAAGTTTCCGACTGTACTGTTACTGCCAAAATGCTCAAGTTTATTCACTGAACACAAGGCATTCTGGGAAATGCAGGACATCGTTATGAAGCTGAGAGTCAAGAGGGATAATGGGCACAAGAAATATGTTTCCTCCAACACCTCTCTTCGAACTCCCTGTTAGATTTGTTGAACTGTGAGCACGAACCCTTCTGTCTCACTTTGCATTTTCCCTTTTAAAATGGAAACTAAGTGCCAGAATAATAAAAAAAAAAAAACTTACATAACTGCAAAGCAAAGAACTTTAATGAGAACAGTCAAAAACACCAGAGCTGGTATTTATGTAGGCGTGTGCATGTGGGTGTAGGGCTTTGTTACTGGGCCTGAAAATCTTTGTTACATTCAGAATTTAATGTTAGTTGGTAGAGATGTTAGTCACTGAGCATCTTGGCTCCGGCAGAAGGAAGTGAGTGAGCGTTCATCGTATCCAAGTATCACTTGAAACATTTACCAGCGTGATGGCGGTGCTGTTTCGTCGCCCGTGTCGTGCTGCCTGACTAAATGCAATTAACACCTGTCGTGTACACGCTCACGGGAGCTAAGGATGTTTGAAAGTAAGCGATGGTTCTTTTTGACATGATGTGTTCAACCCAGCCCAAAACACTGATTCACTGAAAGTAGTGATAGATCAGTCGACTGGCTCCCGACGCGCCATACAGTACACGTGTGGGAATTCACTCACTCCGCCACCAACACGCTGAAAGTGCCAATTATTGATGAAGAACTGAAGTGACAATTAGGAAAAGAGATGGCAGGAGAGCGAGGCCGGGGCGCGAGGAGACGACTCGGTATGAGGTCTGGTCTTAATGAGGAGCTTTGTTTAAGCTGTTAACCACAAAGAAACCCCGTCTCCGTGCTCTGTCTGCCACTCGCTCTGATTGCTGTAGTTTCGGGATATATCGGATCGTTAAAGCGTTTTCTTTTTCCTGTGCTTCACACCTGATGTTTGGTAGGTTTTGTTTTCACCGGAATAAGCGTCCCTGATTCTTACATTTTCCAGCAGAAAATTGCTGCTACTTGTGGCTGATGGATTCCTCTTCACAGAGTCTCTCCGACAGCACAGAAATAAAAGCTTTGAATGTAGATTTACAGTGAAAAGAATTGCCCCTTGCGTTGTATTGGAGAGCGACGTGGTGGTTCTCGATGTCACCGCTCTATTCAGTTTCCAGTGTGGATGTATTAATTTCATCCACCCACCAAAACCACAAGGCTGAAGCAAGCACAGCTGAGAGTCCAGAAGAAAACGAAGGCCTGCACACAGGTCCTCTTCACCCGGGGTTATGTGTTACCATCATGTAAGCAAATGCATATTTCATTTGACTGTTTATCAGTATCACTCCTCTATTTTATAACAGGTTTTACTGCTTTATATTTACACTCCACACTGAGATTTTTCAGTCTTTAGAGAGCTCCCTCTAGAGACACAAACTGCATTATACAACTCCTCACAGTCTACTGTACCTCAGGATGAGTAAACTGTCCTTTTGTCTGTGAAATAAATATAGCACCACCTCAGTAGTGATGCGTTCATACTGAACACAGCCCACTTTGTTATGAACAAATATTTTAGATTTCCCTCACTGCATGGCAAAGGAAACCAGACCTTTATTCTGTACCTGCTTTTATTAGATACAGGCTTTTATTTTGTAAATTAGATTAGTTCATGGAAACACAAAATGTCCTCTCTCTTAAGGCAGAATTAACAGTAAAAGTCTTCCAACCTCAATTGTCAGGCTTTTGATTTGAAAAACTTCAGGAAACGTTGAGTTTAGTATCCAGTAGCTTAACATTGAGAAAAGAGGCAAAGATGACATAGTGGAATTAATTAGTGAGTAAAAGTAGTGAGAAAAAATTAACTTAGAGCAGCAGAGAGGTAAATATGAAAAGGTTTTCTCGGCCTACTAATGATAATAGTGCAGTGAAAATGTGAATAGTACTACATTTAACTAAGTGGCAACCAACCGTGACATCACCCATTGAAATTTGGCATTGTCGGCGTCGCCATCTTGCTTTTTTGGAGCCAGAAGTGACCATATTTGGACAAGCTGGAGAGAAACAAGTGGTGAATTGAATCTGATTGGGCACCTGAGGAGACTATGTCCCGCCCATCTATAGCGGAAACCTGACTGCACCAAAGGCCTGTCAATCAAACAGACAACCAAACTTACCGCATTTCAAGGCCTAATATCTAATTAATGATGCAAATATTTTTAGATGGACCACCAGAAAACTAGAAAGAAACATGGACTTCAGTAAACCTTAGCTGCCTAATCTAAACACCAGATCGGATTCGGAGTACTTTGGACTCACCATGCAGCTCTGCGGACCGACGCTGTGGTTTGGACGTTGTCTGGTGGAACTATCAAGCGTTCTCCAATAACCTGCAGCATATAACCTGGTTTCTCTGAGTAACTCGGTTGCTTAAGTGCGTGTTAAATGCTCTGAGTGTGTTTGTGGGCCAAGCTTGGCAGCTGCCTGTGTGTGTGTGTGTGTGTGTGTGTGTGTGTGTGTGTGTGTGTGTGTGTGTGTGTGTGTGTGTGTGTGTGTGTGTGTGTGTGTGTGTGTGTGTGTGTGTGTGTGTGTGTGTGTGTGTGTGTGTGTGTGCGTGCGTGCGTTGGCAGCGGTGGAACCAGCTAACCTGATACACACCTGGTGAGCCTCCGACCAAACTGATTCAGAGGCAAACCACAAACTCTGCTGCAGACTGCCAGGCAGCAGGAAGCACTCTCACTGTCTGTCTGTCTGTCTGTGTGTGTGTGTGTGTGTGTGCGTGCGTGTGCGTGCGTGTGTTCGACTGTGTTTGCCGTTTCTCACATTTTGATGTGTTCATGTGTGACTTTTCATTAGTTTCAAGCTTTCACCCGTTTTTTCTTTTCAGTGGTGTCAGTTTCTTCGGTGTGTTTTTTGTTACATGAGCAACTTTCTAACCTGGAACGAAGCAGCAGCCGCAGCTTTTTAGGCACTTGTACTTTTTTTTTTTTTTTGGTCTGTTTCTTCGTTTCTCTTGTCAGACATGTGTTGTGCTCTTCCACCCCTGTGCCTCCAGTGGCCTAGTTAACAAATTAATGTGAATCCTTTAAAAACCACAGGCTAGCTCCTCAGTGGAGGAAAAAAACAAAACAAGAAAAAGAGGAGAGTGAGAGGGAAAGAGAAAAGGGGAACTGTGGAGGGTCTGATGACAGGAGGTAGTGAAATCAAGAGGGAGGGATGGAGCTCAGACTTTTACAGATGTGCTGTCTTCACTAACTCGTCTGCGGCCCAGTAAAAAGCACTTCACTGTGTGTGTGTGTGTGTGTGTGTGTGTGTGTGTGTGTGTGTGTGTGTGTGTGTGTGTGTGTGTGTGTGTGTGTGTGTGTGTGTGTGTGTGTGTGTGTGTGTGTGTGTGTGTCTCCTGCTCATAATCTTTGTTTTCGCGTGTCTGTGTTTGTCTCCAGACACCAAATTTGTCACTGATTTCCTATCAATTATTTGTACGGGGAGAACAATTAGTGCAGATAAAACCAGGCAGTTAATTACGGCCGCTTCACAACATGACTTGTCACGATTGAGATGTGTGAAAAACAAAAACAAACTATTGTGTCACTGTCATCTGCTGTTTATCGTCAGGAATGATGCTTTTTTTTTTTTCTTCCGATGACTGGTTGGTTTCTTGAATAGTTCGTTGGTTGACTGGTTGGATTGTTGTCTTTTACTGTTTGGGTAGTCGTATAAAAGATGACTGACTGGTTAGCTTGTTTGTTGGATCCTCGCTTGCCTGTTTATGCTGTTGTTTGTTTGACTTGGCAGTCAGTTGGTTAGTTAATTGGTTTACTAACTGGTTGGTCATTTTACTGGTTGGTTGTTTAATTAATTACTTGACTTACTTGTTTGGTTGGTTGACTGGTGGGTTAATTGGTTCGCTGTTTAATTCATTGGGATGTTGTTTCATGTCAGTTGGATGGTTTACATCAATCGAATCACAAGAATCGTAGCTTTCTAATGATATCTCAAAGGTGCACTGTAGCACTGTAAACATTTAAGCTGATGACGATAACACCCGGACGAGGGTTGAATGGTTAAGAGTCAAAACTGGTGAGGTTTTGGCACCTTTTCATAAAGAAGGAGTTAAACGTTGTTGTTGGTGATCGACTGATTGATTCGGCCCTAGTTGGGCAGTAGTCGGCTGATTGGCTTGTTGACTTATTAGTTATATGGGTGGCTGATTTGGTAGTCAGTTGGATGGTTGGGTGGATGACTGGTTGTCTGGTTGGATGGTTGGGTGGATGACTGGTTGTCTGGTTGGATGGTTGGGTGGATGACTGATTGTCTGGTTAGGTAGATGACTGGTTGGATGGTTGGGTGGATGGATAGTTGGGTGGATGACTGATTGTCTGTTTTGGGTGGATAACTGGTTGTTTGGTTGGATGGTTGGGTGGATGACTGATTGTCTGGTTGGGTGGATGACTGATTGTCTGGTTGGGTGGATGACTGGTTGGGTGGTTCGGTGGATGACTGGTTGTCTGGTTGGGTGGATGACTGGTTGGATGGTTGGGTGGATGTCTGGTTGGATGGTAGGGTGGTTGACTGGTTGTCTGGTTGGTTAATTGGCTGCTTTACTGGTTGGTTGGTGATTGCTTTGATGGAAGGTTGGTCTCGGTCTAAATTTTGTTGACCTCAACCTATTTATTTATATATATATATATATATATATATACACACACACATCCATATATATATATTTTTTATACACATCCATATATATATGTCTATATATATATATATATATGTCTATATATATGTCTGTTTGGTCGACTCAGTAGTTTTGTCAGCTTATAATTTATATGAACCAAATAAAGTATTTACATAGTATTTATTTTCGATTCCTGTCCACTGTTGGAAACGAAGGCAGTAGACTTTTGTTTCAAAAAAGTTTACACCCAAAATCACCCAAGTACTTTGAAATAATTTCATGTTTGCTGCTTTTTGATTCATAAAATGTCAGGCTGCCTTTGGTAATGCTAACTATCTGCGATGGCTGAAGGTCGTGTCTGCTAAGGCATCAGCATAGTATACCCAGATTCCATTTGATATGGAAATGGAAACATGCATATATGAAGATAAACCTTTAGATGTTGCACGTCATAAATACTGTGCATACAAAATTAGTCTAAATGAGTCTTATTTTCGCTCTCTTTCAGATTCAGTCCCCCCCCCCCCCAACCCCAACCCCAACCCCAGCCCCCGCCCCCGCCCCACCACTGGGCTGTTCCGTGAGATGGCTGTAAGTTTATGTAGGACTCTGTCCAGGATTTTCCTACCAGCTTTTTCTCATTAGGGTATTGTGGAAGACTCGAGTTTGGCTGCACAGAGTGGCAACAGAAAGGGGTGTGTGTGTGTGTGTGTGTGTGTGTGTGTGTGTGTGTGTGTGTGTGTGTGTGTGTGTGTGTGTGTGGGGGGGTGGATGGGGGGGGGGGGGGGGCTATACACTTACTCTTACACAGCAAAAATCATTGAGCACCTGAATCGAGTTATCTTTAACTGTCTTACTGCGTCTGCATCTGGCCCACATCGTAACCGATACCTCCGTCTCTTTCCTTTCTCCTTCACCTTTCTGCTGACTCCTCCTCCTTTGCTCCTTTCTCTATCTAATCACCTGCTACTTCATATATTCAGCCTTTTCTAGACATATTTACTTCCTGGCTTTGTCAAACCCTCTTCTCACAAAGGTTGCTAACCGGTTTTACAGTTTCTCTCTTTCTCTCTCTTCCCTCTTCCTTTTTTTTTTGTTTAACATCCCTGCTTCACCCTCCGGCCATAGTTCCTGTGATAACTACCCCCCCTCTCTTCCAGCTGTATTTTTCGTCAGACAGAATGATAAGTTGGTGAGCAGCACAGCGAGGGGTTGCCATGTCTGATAGAAGTGCCCTTTTTAGGCCTGTGTTGCTAACTAAGGACTCAGGTGGCGTTGACACACACCAGACCTGACCGCTGGCCTTATCTCACAACACACACACACACACACACACACACACACACACACACACACACACACACACACACACACACACACACACACACACACACACACACACACACACACACACACACACACACACACACACACACACTTTCTCAAGGAACAAACATGTACCGCTTCAAATCAGCTGGCTGTCAAATCTTCCCACTGCGAACTGCCAGCAATGTCAATAATTCAGACGCACGCAGACACGTCCAGGGACTTTTTTTTGTCTTTTTCTGTCTCCCGCTCCGCCCCTCTCCTCCTCCCTCTCTGTCCGTGTATTTCGATCGCAATCACTCTCTGTCAAGTCATCAGGACACTAATCAGGCTTTTCCCGCAGCAGGACCGGCGAGTCTGGTGAAGGAGCGAGGAAAAAAAAAAAGAGAAAAAGAAACGAGAGAGATGTCTTATTATAGATAACAAACGAGAGATATAAATACCGCCGGGGTTCGGGAAGCTTATGTAGGAGTCATGAATGTCCGTCAGCCTTTCGGGCGAGCCGTAGATCGGTGCATGTGTGGCCCCCGTCCGTAGCCTCGTTCATCTGCAGCTGTACCCCCCCCCCCATCTCCCCTTCCCTCCCCTCGTTAATGTAAATGTATATATTACGCAACATAATCTTCCAACAGCAGATTGCATGTTTCAGTCAATTAGTCGACCGTGTGCCCGAAGCCTCGCCGCTCCCTGCTGCGACCGCTCGGCATAACGTGCAGTTATCCTGGTTGTTCCAGTAGATACAGTAGAGGCTGAGTGGTAGCTAATGAACTTCACCAGCCATTTGTGTGCTGTAGGTTGACCACCGGAGGGGACGTGTGTGTGTGTGTGTGTGTGTGTGTGTGTGTGTGTGTGTGTGTGTGTGTGTGTGTGTGTGTGTGTGTGTGTGTGTGTGTGTGTGTGTGTGTGTGTGTGTGTGTGTGTTTGGACGGCTGTCTAATCCCCCCCTGCGGTGTGTGTAATTAAGAACCAGCTACAGAAGGCAGGTGGAACAGTTTTTTTTTTTTTTTTTTTTAAAGCAAAGCCATGTATTGATCAGCATATGTGGTGTGTGAGCATGAGTGAGTATTTAACTGGTCACTGAACCTCTCCCCCCTCACAGCGACTGTCCAATCATGGCTGCGAGTAGCTTTCTACACGTGTCGAAACATTTTGTATTTGTAGTCAGAGCAATGCTCCATATTGTTTTCACTAAACCAAATATACAAGACCAATAATGTGGACAATATACACATTAAAGTAATGATCTTTGGCACTATTTTATGGGGTTACAGGAAGTGGTAAAAAAAAAAACCTTCCATGAGAACGCATCATCCATGTACTATTCCCTCTCTGGTTGCTCATCCTGGAAGCCACTGTTTCAGAGTTTAGTGGTAGCCGCTCTGTCGTTTGGGGGAAGTTTAGTTTACACTCCAGCAACCCCATCCGAACGGGTACCTAAGACAGTGCAGAAATTCACTGTGTTAATATACGGGTCCAAACCTCGCTCCATTGGGGATTGTTTCCAGTCATTACATCTTACTGGGCGTAGACCTCTGGTTAATTTTGCACCTATTGGAGCACCCTTTAACCAATCAGCACTGACCAACACGTCACGTATATTGGAACCACCATAGCCATTGCTGGAAATATATATATATAATATACATACAAAACTGACATAATCACACTTTGCCACGCCCACTGGGTTCCAGACTATAATCAAAGCAAAGATTGAAGCGGTGAACTATAGTTGGGCCTAATTTTATTCATGTGGCATCCCTGTTCTTGCCTGTTCAGCAGTGTTGATGTAATTCATCTCACCTTATAACAACCACACATCATTCTCAACCCCCATGACTTACAAAAACCACTGATGCACACATCCGATGCCTTTTCATGTTTTGTTCTGTACAAAATGCAGTTACCATTGAAAAATACATGACTTTATTTAAACTTAATAAGAGGCAGGTTGTGACAAACAATGCAAGTAAAATGTATTGGTTGGAAATAAGAACATTTCTAACCACGGTCTCACTTGTGCAAATCCAAGTTTGTGAGTTAGGAAGCCTAAAAGTCGGATCTGACATTTTTTTCTTATATTATTTAGCTCCAGGCTGTAATACCAAAAATTGTATCCGTTTATGTTTTTCTTATTTCCTTGTCGTCTAGATGATCCCCAACGGGTGAGGATACCGATGTTCTGCTTGGGGCAATTACCGTTTGTTTCTCTTAGCTTGTTTGAAACATTAAAGTCAGCCACAGAGGATGATTTCAACCCTTATAAATCTTAACGCCGGCTCAGTTAGCTATCGAGCTGCAGCTGGTAAAACCTAAACAGTATCGGTCGGAATTTCATCTGGCACGAGGAGCTACTTTAGTCTAAATCTGTCTGAAATCAGGACCGGGATTGTTTCAGAAACTGCTTAAAGGTTAGAGGGGCCACAGGCATCGCATGCGCAGCTTTAGTGAGCAGTGTGTAATTTGTATTTGTCATATTTGGGTATTCTCTTGGCAAGATAATGTACGGGAGAATGTGTGTGTGGTTGTCATCTTCGTCCTTACCTTTATCACACTGTAATTACTCCGCTTCACTTCGGTGCCCTTTCACTGCGATCAGTTTTGCGCATGCAGTGGCACTGTGTGTGTGTGTGTGTGTGTGTGTGTGTACATGACAATAGATATATATATATATATATATATATATATATATATATATATATATATATATATATATATATATATATATATATATATATATATATATATATATATATATATATATATATATATATATATATATATATATATATATATATATATATATATGTGTACAAACATACACACACTTACACACAAACACACTCACCGCTGGGCTCTCTCTCTCTCTCTCTCTCTCTCTCTCTCTCTCTCCCCTCGGAGCTCGGCCCGAATCACTGTGACATTTACAGTTTCGCAGCCATTAGAGCTTAATGTCCCAGGGGCGACTGTGTGATGGCTGCTCCACAATCAGATCACAGCGTTTCGTTGGAGTGCCGAGCCTCGGCGTCCTTTTAAGCCCCACACCTGCGCCGGGATCAGCTGAGGAGGGAACGGGATCAAGTCCCACGAGCTGAGAGCTTACCAGATTTATAGGCAGTTACAAGGTCAGGTGAAACAGGTGTAATCTGTTAGACTGGCAAATAGAGAACGTCACAGATCGGTCCGTTAGCACCTGCTGATTCTTGTGAAGGTGTTAGCGGAAAACAGCTGTGTTTTCATTATGGACTTTCTTTGAGCGTTGAAGAAAATGACGTGAATTTGCTATCAGCCATGTTTTTGAATATAAATTTTTTTTTATTTTAGAAGAAGATTCTCTTTAAAATACATATACAAGCATTGAGGCAGGAGTTTGATGACAAATCACGTGTAAGTAATAGCGTTAAAAATGGCTGCATTGCTGTCAGTGTTCCAGTTTTAGGGCTGTGGTAGTGTGAGCGTGTGATTCACTGGCACAGTTTAATTCAATTCGATTCAATTTTATTTCTATCGCGCCAAATCACAACACCGGTTATTTCATGGCACTTAACACGTCAAAGTCCTTACAGCAAGACTTTACAATATTATACAGAGAAACCAAATAATTCAACAATTCCCACATAAGCTAGGAGGGAAAAAACTGCTCTTTAAGGGAGAAAAACCTCCAACAGAGGGAAGTAAAAACTCCCTCTGAACAGGAAGAAACCTCCGACAGAACCAGGCTCAGGGGTGGAGAACATCTGCCTCGACCGGTTTACTGGGACACTCAGGTAGAACAGTCGGTTTTTAGTTACACCAGTTATTAGTTTACCTATTGACTATTGACATGTGCTCTGTTAATGCAATGACGAGTCAGCATGTGTGTTGTTAAAAGGTCAATTGCGTCCTTGTACGCATGTTTAGCCCAGAAACACCGAGCTCAGCCTGTTCACAAGTGGAAAAAACACATTAGACTGCAATATATTACATTCCCGATTGTACACCATACTGTACTGTATTATTATTGCTTCAGATTATGTCATGCTGGATTAGTAACTGAATAGCGAAGTGAGAAGTAATGAAAAAGTTGGACAAAGTAATAAAAAATGTAAAAAAAAAAAATAAAAATCCATATTCCACCATGAAAGCCCACCAGCTCGCACAAACAGTCACACAGCAACAACAGCTCAATAGGATATGCCAAAACTCTGCAACAGTCGCATCCCACACGGATACAAATGATACCTAAATGCAAACACTTCGACCCTCTTCCTCCATCACACATATTGCATTCGGAGGCTCCCACACGTTCATAAATGTGACAATATAATTTCTGGGAGAGAAATGCATGCGCTCCACCCAAGGGTGCCGAGACACTCCCACATGCAGGCTGAGAGGGGGAGCGAGATCTGCTTTCTGTCTTGATTAATATTTTCTCTTCGTCACCACTATATCATCCTCCCTGTCCCCTCATTTCCACGCTCCCCTGTGTGTGTGTGTGTGTGTGTGTGTGTGTGTGTGTGTGTGTGTGTGTGTGTGTGTGTGTGTGTGTGTGTGTGTGTGTGTGTGTGTGTGTGTATAACAAGTGTGCATACTGTTGCGTAGCATTCTGTTAGAGCTGGTCTTTATTAGCCTTTATATTACGATAGGCTAACGCAGCATAGCCTGGCCTGGTATACAAGCATACAGGGAGGTCTCAGCTCTGCTGGCTGTGTATATGTGTGTATATGTGTGTGTGTGTGTGTGTGTGTGTGTGTGTGTGTGTGTGTGTGTGTGTGTGTGTGTGTGTGTGTGTGTGTGTGTGTGTGTGTGCGTGTGAGTTTTGCAATCATGCCATACACACAGTTAGCAGATGTAGACTGAGAGGGAAACCCTGTCTGGTCCCTGGAGAAGTGTGTATCTGGTTTGTGCAGGTACATGCGTGTCTATTCGGGACCTGAAACAAGCTTGTGACTGTTTGTTTGTGCAAAATGTAATCCTGTGCGAGTGTGTTTATCTGTATTAATGCAACGTGTAGTCACCGGTCCTGGCCATGTGTGTGTCTGTGTATACATTATGCATGCGTTTTTAGTGGGGTTTTTTTTATTGTGTGTTTTTCAGCAGCGGCTCAGTGGGCACATGTCGTCTATCTGAGGGTGTGTGTTCTACTTTCTGATACACACACATGTATACACACACAGGGAGGGGGCGTCGGCGCTCGTGGTTTCGGTGTCCCTCGTTAGCTCACTCTGTTCAGGATTTCCTACAAGATGTGGCTACAAAACCAGTTCCAGACTCCTCTGTCTCTCTCTTCCTCGCTTCCTCGCTTCCTCCTCGTCTCTTTGTCTTTAGGGAAAAATCAAGACACACTGAGACCCGGAGAGAGAGAGAGAGAGAGAGAAGTCTGCTTCTAATTTGAAGTGCTCCCTGGCTGTCCTCCTCTGGGTCCTAGCTCCCCTCTGTGTCGAGGCGGGCCGCCAAGTGCCTCTTTAAGAAAAACACAAATTAAATTCATAAATAAAACCGTGTGCCTTTGGCTCGCAGGGGAGCTCCGCTCGTTTGCCTTTATCCTCCTTACGTGCTCGTGTGTGTGTTAAACCAAACTCGTGCTGCTCTTTCTTGATAGAACACCACGCATCTAAATGTACTTATTGTTCACTTGTCCCACTCGTAATCTTTTATGAGTATGTTCGGTCTTTAAAATGTGTACTTCTACATGCCTCTGTGGCAGAGTAACTGCTTTTATTGGACTGTGTTTTAATAGGTAAAGTCATGTAGCTTTATCGATATATATTATGGTAGTAAATTTGCCAGACATTCAACTGAGGATGTGTTTATGGATAAAATAACAGATGGGAATGTCTGTTTTTGACAGACTTAAATACCGAACAAATTAAGGTGATTCATCATGCTGATGCAATAATCCTTCAGGCTGAATTTTACCATAAAGCAGCTCTGCTCATTGATTTACAGTAATGATCTAATACAGGCCTCTTTCAAAGACAGTGAATCACATGCACAAAGAGAACAGGGTTGCAGTCCTCTTTCTCCATTAAGCTGATTACTTAAATGTGAATTGAGTGAGAAACGTGGTTAGCGCAGTCGAGGTAGTTACCCATGTAACCTTGGTTCTCTGAGTAACCTAGTTACTTAAAGAGGTCCAACATGCAACTTAGTTCCTAGAAAAAAGTTCCCACCAAGCAAACTCCAACAAACAATCTCATGTTTGCAACAGAAAGATAATTTCTACGAGATGGGGTTGGAGTTATCCGGAAAACGAAATCAACCAACACCGACACCACCCATTGGTTGCCATCTGAACTGCCATCTTGCTAGTCTAGAGTGGTTAGTAGCCAGAAGGGACCATATTTGGACAATTTGGGGCGATGAATCTAACTTGATCCGATACGAAACCCGACGTCATTACGTCCCGCCCACCAGTGGTGGAAACCTGACTGCACCACAGGCCTGTCAATCAAACAGACACGCCCCCAAAAACACTGCTTTTTGAGGCCTATTTTTCAAATTAACGATGGGATTATTTTCAGCCAGAAAAGAAACAACAAGAAAAAGACCACCATCAGACACCGTAGGAACGTGTAGAAAAAGTTTTATTGACTTTGTATTTTATTGGAGAAGTTTAATGGGAGTCTATGGAGCCGAAGGCTTTTTGGAAACAACCTCTAGTGGCCCTCTGGGGTTTTGCTGTTTATGGCACTTGCGAAGCGGCCTCATTTTTCAGACCCGCAAACTACCTCCACTCTTATATACCATCAACGTGAAAACTATTCATCTTTCTTATATTTTTATATTTCCCAACCCTATAATAAATATTTCTGTGTGTAATTTACTGAAACACTTCACAGTATTCATTGTCTCACACCTGTGGTGGGCTCAGAGTTCCTGAGAGCAAAGGCTGCATTTTCTCTGACTTGCTGTCAAATATTTCTGCTTGATTAGTTTCTTCAGTCAATGCTCTGCTGCTTCGGCTTTGTTACAGTAAATGACCGCTATAGATCGACACGTTGTTCTTCCTGTCCACCTTTTCGCTACTGAATCCGGGACGCTTGCCATATTTGTTTCATTTGACAGAGTGGCTTCGCTCCCGTGAGGCTCCGCGCTAAATTTGCACAAACACGGCACTCACACTGTTGCCTGAAGCAGAATCTGTGATACACAACCATGACGGTAGACACCGACATGAGGTCAGATAAATGAACATGCTGCACAGCGAATGCAGCTGCTGAGTCGGCATTCCTGATGCTAATACAGGAGAAGAAGGTGGAGGAGGTTTTGTAAAGATGCAAGCAGAAAAAGAGAACAGCCAAGAGCTGATCAGCGGTACCTGACTCCCAGACTTGTTGGCTGACATGCTTCTGTACATGTGGAAGGTTTGTGAAATCTCTTTCGTGTCGAACCACTCCAAAGATTCATCTCAGCCGTCTATCGCCACAAAAAACCTCTTAAAGCTAAATGCTGCTGTTCTCCTTAGATAGCTCACCTGATCCTCAGATACACAGCTTTAGTTTCTACCAGTGTCTCGGGCTGTTTTCATCGATCACTCTCATTACTTTATCCTCCTTTCTCCTCACTCTTTGCTCGCCTGTGTTTTTTTTCCCCAACCCCTAGTTGCTTTGATTGAAATTTTTTGATGGAGATTGAGAGACTGACGAAGTCAGCCGTGCAGGAAACATCCTCTGTTTTGTTTTTTTCTGTCCCACTAGCGAACAAATAAGGTTTTTTGGCAAATTTTGGACACTCGGAGGGAAACAATTGAAGGGAGAATGGGAGAAAAAAAAGACGGTTTGTGCTGAGGAAACAGAGAGCGGAGCTAAATAGGAGGCCCAGACGTGTTTATATAAATGTCATATTAGTGTTGTTGCTCCGAGGGCCTGGAGGTCATTTCCGATAGGCTGGTTTGGTTCAGTGGAGCAGCTCATTTCTCTATTAGGGAAGCTGCAGGGTTGATCTCACGGCTTTTAGGCCTCTCCTGCACCCGGATCGTGTTCTGAGTTCGTCTGTATTCGCAAAGCTAATGATAACATTGACTACCCACACACAGTCAACGTCTCTGTGTGCGTTTGCATTATTGAGAAGCCCGATCCTTCAAAGGCAGGTCTAATTGGACATGTTGGATATCATCCCTTCAGAGTAAAGGAGAGTCTGTTACCCCCCCTGGAGGCATCATCTTTGACACCTGAACGAAACATAATACCTTGACCTTTATAACCGGCTGACCCGACCCAGTACACACACACATCACACACATCCGCACACACATCCGCACACACATCCACACAGAACACCTGTGAGTGCCCAAAAGGTTCCTCGTGGAGTTTTCTGTTTTGTTCCTCTCATGCATTCACAATGTGTGACGATGTTCATCGCTCCTCTGCAGGGGGCAGAACGCAGCGACGCACCAACCAGTGGCTTTGCAAGTGTTTGATGAGATCTCAGAGCATTTGGGGAGGAACACTGAATACAAAACATAGCCTTTGTTTGTTGACAAGACAACTCCACACGGTACCTCGGTTGTAAGTAGGTTCGGAGACTTAGGGACCATTTTGGTTCCTCGTAGGTAAAACCCAGATTTTTTTGATGTGAATCTTTTAAGTGTCTTTGCTCTTGTTTCTTAGCAAACACCAGAGTACAAAACATTCAGGAAACATGCCTCTGACTGACTATATCACATGAAACCCCATAAGTCACTTGTCTTAAGAACGAATTCAAATATGGCTTCGGTACTGTATCAGTATGTGGCTAAATAGCATTTGTTTATGAGATGAAAACGGCACTGTGGAGCATAACGACTGGAAGACAGAAAGACTGTATATATGTAAAGATGGACGACACGTCGCCACTTCCTTCCACCGAATCAAAGACAATATATCAAGGACATCTGCGTTGCCATCTGTTTGTTTTCATTGTTTTAAAAAACTGTACATGGTTGTTGGGTTGTGAAGTGGACAGTCTCCTGACTAACTGTCCCCGAGCTGGAGCTTAAACTTCAGCATAAAGAAATGAGACCAGTCATTTTAGCAAACATTTTGCAAGAATCTGTGTATTTCCCAACATGTGACACTGTTCCTTTAAGCTGGGGACCTCCAGTATTTGGAGCAAGTAGCTTGTAAGAGAAAAAAAAAAAAGGTGTGCAAATGTTACCAGGCTAAATCTGTTTCAGATACATATTTAATCCACATTTCATATGTATGTTGCATTTACAAGCTGTGAACAAGCTTCCACTCCTCTTCTGTGTTTCAGTCAACAAAAAGGGCTTTTAAGTCGAAATTAAATCTTGGAATTGTAGATATTTATATATATATTTTTTTTTAAACAAATGTCACAAGATACATCTAAATTGATTCTTTTTGGGATACTAAAAGGCTTCATTTTGTAAAGTGAATTAAATTCTGGGATTCAGATTTGATTAAAAAAAAGCCTTACCCAAATGATCGGGTTTCATCAGATTATCTCTCCATGTTTAATAGCAGAATACAATTTGTCATTGTGCAGCTTTGCTTTTACATGGAAAACTTGGATCAGAGGCATTTATATTGAATTCTACTTTCTGTATGTTATCGGTGTTCCCAGCGCTTCTGTTAGTGGCTTTTCAGAGTCGTGGGATTCTCAGGGGTCCTCGAGGGGAAGCCCCGACGTAATGAGTAATTGTTCAATTTCCCTATACTTCAATTAACTCCAAATTATCCCATTTAATGAGTGTATAAGAATGGCCATTGTATAATCATAAGTTCCCCTCCCACTGTTATTATCTCCCCACATACAGCGCAGACAGTTACAATTGAGCAACACAAATTTGCCTGCATAAGTGTTCCCCGGGGGCAAAAAAATCTATCAAACGGCAGTCTGTAATGTTCGTCTATTTCGGGGCTCAGGAGAGGTGGGCTTGTGATTGGACCTGTTCAGGTCTACAGAGCAGTTGGGAAAATGTGTGTGGGAAACGCTCCTTTCTTCCCCTCTTTCGGCGTCGTTCACGGCTACGATGGCTCAATTTTCTCAACCTACACAAGACCGTGAAATACCCCGACCGACACTTAAATCGGCAAACCTGGAGTTGGGGATATTTAGTCGGATATTTCCCTCCCTGCACCTGGCTGGCCGACCGCGATAACGTACGGCGGCAGATCTCATGGCCTTTTTCATCCGCCGCGAAAAGCCGTAACTGCTTACTGCGGCGTGTTTGGAACACGCTGTGCTGATGTTGTACACCGGTTTCCAGAATAGCGGCGTGTCATTGGAGATTAGGCCGCAGCGCCGCTCTTTAGCCGTAATGAGCTGACAGACTGATGAGCGAGACTGAAACGTCTGGGCTTTACGAGCGCTCTTATAAATCAGGCCCCGCTCTGAATTATTCAATACATCTTTACCCCTCAAGGAGATGGAGAGTGGGGAGGAAACAAAACAAAAAAAGGGAAGGAATGGGGAAAGATATGGTATGACCAGCGGGGAAGAGACGGAAAGAGATGAGGACAGAGGGGTGAGGTAGAGGAAGGTTGGACCAGGTGAAGGGAAGATGAGCAGAGGTAGAAGGAAGTGGTAGTTTTTATTCTGGGTGAGTTTTAGATTTGGTTTTTGAAGCACAATGGCCGTCTCTGCTCTTTATGTGCTTTCCTTTAGCAACGCTGACTCTAGACTCTACAGACCGAGTCATGGAGTGGAAAGAGGATGTAGCCTACTCACTTTACCTCGAAGTCCCATGATGACGTTGACCTTTTCATTTTTCAATTGAAGCTTCTCAAAAACTATTGGATGGACTGCCTGAACATTTGGTAATATAATGACTGGATGGACTGTACGATACCAAAAGCTCATTAACTGCTTCTTAATCTGTAATAAGAGTGTGTAAACACTGGGCTGCATTTGTGTTGAATTACACTGTGTTGCACTCTAGTTTCAGTATACAAGTCAAGGGAACTAAAACTTCCAAGCTTTTGCACTTGTTTTGAATAAAAAAAATAAAAAAAAAGTGGCTGTGAATGTTGATGGGTAAAACGGAAATGGCCACGATGCATAGAACACCTCGCGCCAACAGTCACTACGTCATAAAATCTCAGAGGGACTTGAAGATAAACCTGAACTTCACTAATCCCGAAATAAATTCTTGTGCCTGAGATTTGACACCAACATAAGAACAAAAGCAATAAAGTAACAACTACGTGTATAAAGTTTATGAGGAATAAACGCTAAGACCAGTACCTAATAGACAAAGAATAAAACTAAGTATTCTTTCAGATTTAACAATTCCCTCTATAGAGAAAGTTTTGCCTACATTACCTCAAGAAAACTTGACCACCAAGAGTTCAGTCGAGGACTCAGGTGTGTCGCCTCAAGCAAAAATGATGATGATGACGATTTGTAACTTTAAACCCTCAAATCTTTTACATTTTCAAACGTCTTCAGCCCCAACGGACTCAAAAGTGACATCCACTTTGAGGCTATCAGATTTTGCAGACACATAAGACTTTATTATTTCACATTGTCCTCATCAACAGATCACAGTTCGCGTCACACGTCCATGCTCACAACACGTTAAAACCCTTCTGACATCATCAAAGACTTTTACTCTTTCAATTAGTTTACTGCACAATGACTGCTACAGATTAGAGTCACAGCTTTTATCCGGCAATTTGTTTTTCATTACAATTAACAGTACAACCTCACATCGCTGTCGACATGCCTGAAGACTCGCAGCTTGTTGAAAAGAAGTCGCATTCTGGTTTTTGGTTGAATTCTGTGACCTTTCAGCTTCGGTTTCAACTGCGACCTGTTCAGCCTTTTTGACGTGTTGACCATAATTTCTCTTCCTCTTTCAACTTTTGATCATCTATCAATCCCTCCTTTCTCATGCACTTTTATTTATTCTCTTTCCCTCCACTCTTTTCTTTCCCAGTATTTTTTTTTTTTTTTTTTTTTTTTTTTTTTTACATCCTTCTGGTATGCTACCTTCCCTCCTCAGCCAGGGTTGCTATGGTGATGTGATTTTTTTTTTTTTTTTTTTTTTTTTTTTTTTTATGTACTGGGAGCTTCTTCCAATGTTTTTTTTTTTTTTTTTTTTTTTTTTCCCTTCTCCTTCTCCGTGGTTTTTCTTTGTCTTTTGTTTCTGCCTGGCTGTTTTCCTATGCAGAGGATGCAGCCATTGTTTTGCCTCGGAGGGCTGAGGTGTTTAGCTGCCTCGTGTGTGTGTGTGTGTGTGTGTGTGTGTGTGTGTGTGTGTGTGTGTGTGTGTGTGTGTGTGTGTGTGTGTGTGTGTGTGTGTGTGTGTGTGTGTGTGTTTATTAGCTGTTTCTTTCCATGAAAGAGCCGGAGGGTGGAAGCTGTTAGGTAGAGGAAGGACACGTATCTTTTTCTTCCGTTGGTCTAAACACTCCCATCACCTCTTCCCTTTGCTCTTCCTCTCCTTTCATCTCATTTTCCCTCCATTTCTGCGCCCCACCGTCCTCCTTCTCCTTTAGCTTCACCTGTCCTCCTCTCTCCCCCTCAATTCTCCTCATCCGTCCACCCACCTATCTCTGCCTTTTTCCCTGCAGCCTGCTCATTGAATTATATGTATGTGAAATTCACTGAGGTGCATGCACTGCGGTCTCGCACTCTCGTATCTGTCAGGGTTTTGGGAGCTCGGGGAGGCAGGGAGGGAGCAGCAAGGGGGGAAGAGGGGAATGCAATTTAAGAGAGTGAAAAAAATGTTTAAAGGAGAGGGAAACCCCGTCTTGGGGAAAAAAAAAATGTGGGAGGGAAAAAAAAAAAAGGTTTGGCACAGACAAACTGAAATGAACTGAAGTGAGCTGAGTCATAAGAGATAAGATTAAGATGAAATTATGTTGTTCACTGCGGGGGGATTTGGTCGCTGGCAGCAGAACAATTAATTTTAGAGCAAGACAACAAGAGAATAAAATAATCACAATCACAGATGCTGGAGATGAAGAAAGCAATAAAATAAAAATGCAAACAGTTTGGGAGACCGAAAGAGAGGAAAATATGAGTTTTGAATTTACTCACGTTTATGGGTTAATTAAAAGAACCAAAACTTTATTTCAGACAGACGCAGAGAAAAACAGTTTCTCTGTTTTATCTGGCAAGTGAACATGTTGTTGGCTGGCAGATGTTATTAGCTGTGGCTAGCAAGATAATTAGACTAACTTCATAAGATGGTTGCGTCTATTGTCTCTGAGTGGAAAATAGTTTTAAAACAACAAAAGGTGTCTTAAATATGGCTCTTAATGATGTCAGCCATAAGCCCCAACAATGTGATAAAAAATGTGGGATTGCACAATCTGAGAGAGATAGACACTGATGTATGAAAAGACTACTGACACACAATAAAGAGGATCTATTGTGTTTTTCCCATATTTTCTGTCTATGATAATATATTGTTATAATGTCGGATGTTCATTTTAAATTCGGCCAAGATGTCCGATGAAAATGTATGTGAAAGTAATTCCTCTGAGAAGAGACAGGACCTCAAACGGCTTGTTTCAGACAGGACAAACTGACGGGCTGCATAAAGGGCCAGTATGAGATCCATGTAAATTATGTGTTTTTTGATATGTGAATCATGCAACACCGTCACCACTAAAAAGAGATGTTTCAAGTATTTTTAAAGTAACAGCATGTGTAATTATTAGATACCAAGCCAATATTAGGAATGGAGTATTTAGAAGTGTCTTTTCACGCAAAATCAGATGTTAGATTTTTTATTTATTTTACATTTTACTACTTATCGTAACACCAAATCTGCAGCAGTGTAACACATTTGTGGCCAATTTGAGCAGTCGGAAATTCATTATTGGTGCGAGTACGATGCTAGTTTCCAGCGTTCACGCAGACGGAGAAACTGATAAATGAGAGGATAGAGATGAAAAGCTGTCACAGTGACAAAGACTGAAGCGGAGAAGAAAGGAAAAGGTCCGACCTGCCCCGAGGTCGTCACAGCTCTCATACACTCATTCAATCAGCACAAACACACACAATCCCACTCTAGCACCAAAACAATAGAATTTCTGAATTTGTATTGATTTTCCTCAGTTGTGTCTCTGAGTTGCATTGTGTGTGTCTGACATGTGTTTGCTGCACGTTTGACTTGTGGTTTAATATCGTGATGTGAAGAAAGCTCACTTCTTCCTGCACGCATGGCGCTTCTCCCCTCGACTATATTTATCTCGGCTTGCTGCTCTGCCGTGCAGACAGCTGAACAACATGGAAAGCCTTTGCAGACAACACACGCACGCACGCACACACACACACACACACACACACACACACACACACACACACACACACACACACACACACACACACACACACACACACACACACACACACACACACACACACACACACACACACACACGCAGAAGAATCAGCTAGCCTTCACAGAACTTCTGATCAAAGCCTCCTGTCTTCTCCTTCTACAAGTGCAAAGAGAGACGGGTATTAAAAGTGTGCATCGTTGAGCTGAAGCTAGTTGCTTTTGTGTGTGTGTGTGTGTGTGTGTGTGTGTGTGTGTGTGTGTGTGTGTGTGTGTGTGTGTGTGTGTGTGTGTGTGTGTGTGTGTGTGTGTGTCCTACAGGTGCCCATTCAGCAACACTAAAGGCCTTTAACCCCATCAGAGGCCTGAGTCAGCAACATGACTGTCAATGAGGGTGAAGAATATTAGAATTAGAGCATGTGTGTGTGTGTGTGTGTGTGTGTGTGTGTGTGTGTGTGTGTGTGTGTGTGTGTGTGTGTGTGTGTGTGTGTGTGTGTGTGTGTGTGTGTGTGTGTGTGTGTGTGTGTGATGGGGGAGCACACGTGTTTCATGAAATACGCATATCGTTGTCATGCAAGCGCAGGAATGATGGAGTACATGTGTGCACATCACGACATTTTCTTGTGGCGTGTGTGTGTGTGTGTGTGTGTGTGTGTGTGTGTGTGTGTGTTAGGGATTTTCTCTTTTTGTTCCCGTGTTAGTGATTACACTTATTATTTGCTCCGCTTACTTCCACCCCGTGCCACACACACACACACACACACACACACACACACACACACACACACACACACACACACACACACACACACACACAGTCACACACACACACACACACACACACACACAGTCACACACACACACACACACACACACACACACACACACACACACACACACACACACACACACACACACACACACACACACACACACACACACACACACACACACACACACACACACACACACACACACACACACACACACACACACACACACACAGTCACACACACACACACACACACACACACACACACACACACACACACACACACACACACACACACACACACACACACACACACACACACACACACACACACACACACACACACACACACACACACACACACACACACACACACAGTCACACACACGCCACAGCAGCAGACGCAGCAGCATCTGTTTGGGTATAAGTGATGGTTCATGAGAGAGAGATAAAGAGAAGGTGGAGATGGATGGTGGGAGCGTGGTGTTAAATGAACGGGAGGATTGGTGTTAAATGGACGGCTACACAGTGATTTTAACAAATTAGTCTTCGGGGAGAGGGTGTGTGTGGGGGGGGGGGCCTGATTGCTGCTGTTACTGGCTCGGGGTTTTAGAAAAGCCAAAGATTAGCAACACGCCAACTCAGTCACATTTTTTGATGATGAAGTAAGATGTGAGAGGAAGGAGCTCTATGTTTATGGAGGGTTTCAACATTTTCTGGGTATAATGTAATTATATTACAGCCGGCAACCTGCCGGCTTTGGTTAGAGGTCCAGATACAAAAAAAACAAAAAAAAACTAATCTAATCTCTTACCTCCTGTTGTCTGTAACCATTGAAATAGTTTTGGTTTAGTTTACTGAGGTTTAATGTCTGAGGTTTCTTCATAACATGACAACTCAAGAGAATAAAGTTTAATTTGGTGGAACTTTAACGAACATTCAGAGTAACTGAAATGTGTTTATCCTTTTTTTTGTTACTTTCTTTTACGAGTCACAGGGCTGTTACAATATCAGATTTAACACAATGGCCAAACGAATTCACGATAATGACCATATAATGATATCTACAGAAGATTTGAACAAATTTATAATAACACCAATAATGCTGCCAATCAAAGTTGTCATATTTACACTTCAGGTGTATTGATTATTTCATGACGTCAACTCAAAGCCTAGTTTTGATTTGTTACTTTTTGCCTCGTTAAAGTCACAGCGTTTGCAAACTCAAGACTTCCTGTATCTGTTTCAAATTAAAAGCCCTTTAGTCGACGGAAAACCTTTCATTTCTTAACAAGCCTTTTATTTTAAAACATTTGCAGGAACCTGTTGTGACTGAAATTGGACAATCACACTTTAGATGAGCGAACCACAACAAACTTTTAAACTGGCGTCAATATTTTAACCCTCGTGTTGTCCTCGGGTCAAAATGACCCGCAGCCGTGTTCAACCAAGTTCTATTTTATTTCTATATTTTTGGGGATTTTTTTTTTTTGGTGTAAAGAAACCCTCACAGCATCCTTGTCACCAATGATCCCAAAAAATATGAAAATATAGAAATAAAATAGAACTTGGTTGAACACGGCTGCGGGTCATTTTGACCCGAGGACAACACAAGGGTTAAACGATCTAAGCTACATTATTAACTATTGTATGTAAACTTGGTTGCACAACTTGAATGAGCCACCATTTAACAGTGCCGTGTCCATGTGCATCACAGGACTTGTACAAATACCGCTACACCCCCGATTACATAATGTAAGAATACTATACTTCACTGAACGTACATATCTGCAGAATGTCAGACAGATTACTACTTAAGGTTGTGTGTGAATATGATTGGTGGGCTTTCCATGTCTTCGCCTCGCACACGATAAAATCCATTTTCACTCAACTTACACGAGGCATCTCGGAGAAGAACATATATATTTCATATATAATTTATATATATTTAATTTTACCCAAATACAATATTTATGTCTGCATATTGAAAAAAAAAAACAACAACAACAGTTAAATTGAGGCTTTGTGTTGGCTTAATGGGCTGTAATGTCTATATTGTTCTTGTGTGTGTGTGTGTGTGTGGGATGGATGGATGGATGGCCTGCGTGAGGGAACACCATCATTTACTGCCACTGAGAATATGACAGCGCTGCTGACAGACTGGCCGGGACTATTCTATATGGATGAGTAGCTGTGTAATCAATTCACTTTTTTCGTCTCTGTCTGTGTGTGTGTGTGTGTGTGTGTGTGTGTGTGTGTGTGTGTGTGTGTGTGTGTGTGTGTGTGTGTGCGCGCTTCGTGGTGGGCGTACACAGGGGAGTGTGTGTTGCATGTGCGCCTTGTCTTTATACCCCTCCTCCCCTGCGAAATGACACAGTTTGTCTGAAAGGCGGGTTCGCTTTTCTAAGTATACCTGAGGGGGCTCTGCGGTGTGTAGCCTCGCTTTATCAATGCTGACACTCTACTCTATATGTTGAGGAGTGTGTGTGGTTAGGGGGGAATGGGGAGGAGGAGGAGGGGGGGGGGGCACTACTAGCAAAAGGCCTTAGTCGATCCCCAACAGGCTCTCTCTCCTGTCTCGGCTTCATCTATCACACACACACACACACACACACACACACACACACACACACACACACACACACACACACACACACACACACACACACACACACACACACACACACACACACACACACACACACACACACACACACACACACACACACACACACACACACACACACACACGCTATGCACATGCACCAGTGGAGGAGGTCTTATATATCATACATATATCATAACATACAAACGTGTGGGGATGCACCCAGGCACTTTACCTTGTAACATTAAAGTACATACATTTACACCATTATTTAAGATGAACTCACTTTAAATCAGCGTAATATTCTTTATATTTACAGAAATACTTCCATTCACCTCGTCTCTATACATTTATTAAGAGTGGTTGTATTTTGATGGGCACGTTGCAGGAACAGTGGAGGTATGTTGTTATTCTAATTGTTCCATTTTTAACCCTAATAATAGCAACAGCGGTGGCTTCTGCATTTGTATGACAGCTTTTAATTTGAATAGTGTCGATCATAGAGTTCCAGTTGAAGGCACTTCAATCACATAGAGTCCCCAGGAACAGCATGTGATGTTGCTTAAGCTATATCAAGACTGCAAATGAAACACCAGAAAAGTGTAAAATATGGGATGTATATTATCTCCAACTAAGGATGCTTTCACACCTTCCTTAATTGGTCTGAAATAAAATATCAGCTGTGAAAGGTACCTTGAATCGTGCTCCGGACCAAAAGTCGCACATTTTGTCAACCGAATGAGGTGGTTTTGGTCTGGATCAAACTAAACTATGAGTCGATTTGTTTGCAGTGTGAAAATACTTTTTTGATGGTTTGGGACTTTTGCATCAGTTACAGGAAGTTGAGGCAGGCTGTTGCCCCCTATGAATAAACAGAAGAAGAAGAAAGAACCGTAGAACAAGTAAAAATGCTGTGGTAGCAGGGTCGAGGAGACAAACGTTTGAAAAACACATACAAATACCAAAACCGACAAAAATAAGTGCTAAAGCAATACAAGTACGTCTCGTTGCCGTAAGAACATACCAGCGTCAAACGTTACAATAAATGTCAAGTATAGGGACGTGGCTACGTCAAGCAAAGCTCTAATTGCAACATTAAAGCAAAACAATCCTGATCAAATGAAACAAAACCATGAACTTTGGTCCAGGTTTGGGGACAAACTGAAATCTTGTTTGATGCCGCTGTGCTTTAGGGAACCAATCCAGTGATCTAAAATGTCTGTTCATCTACAAATGATTTGCTCTAGCAAATGTGTTTTGTGGGGAAACGTAATGCTGCCAAGATCGCATTTATATGGACACCTGTCATATGATTTCCTTACATGTCTACTTTCTAAATATTGAAATCCCAGAATGATTTGAAGCACCAGCCTCTCCTGTTTCTTACATATTTAACTAAAACCTTTTCTAAATGCTTTTCGTATCCAAAACCTCCGGACACAGGACATGACCCCCGGTCTCCGGTGCTTTGTACGCCCAGTCGTCCTCACTCACCTCCTGTGACTTCTCTGCAGTACAGGAATGTCACGCTTCCTTTACTGGAAAACAAAATGCCTTTGCTAGTGACTAGTATTGTAGGTTTGGCCAAGCAACTTAGTAAATGTATCTGAAAGGAGGAAGGTTTATGAAAGAACATGGACAGAAAATTGTACAATGACAGGGAGATAAATACTGTACTGTAGTACTGTAGTTTGTGAGGGAAGTAGAAATGAGGGTAAAAGAGAGCAGAAAGCTTTAAATGTGGTGAGATGGAGGTAGTTGCTGCTGGTAGCTCTACTGCTCTGTGTAAAACAATAAAAGCCGATTCATGTCTACATTCCTGAGCCGGTTGTAAAACCTGCTTGCTTTAAACGGGGGCTCTGCCAGTCTTTTCTCCCATCCTCTTTATTCCTCCACTTCTTTCTTTTTTTTTTATGATCTCACTTCTTCTTCGGGCCACCTGATTGAATCATCTCCTGCTATCAGGAAATACCTCCCGCTGATAAAATGAGTGCGTGTCTCTTAAAGTTTAGCTTTGTGTGTCTATTTCGATTTGACACACATTTTAAGGCCAGTCTGAGAGCCTGCTGTGATTTGTGAAAGTCGGGGAAGAAAGATCATCGTCCAAAACAAGAGACATTGAGTGGTTTCTGGCTGTGGCACAAGAACAACAAGTCATTTTGGTGTTTCCTTGGCCGGAGGCAAAACAAAGCAGAGGGGATCTAATCAGGCTCATTTCAGCTTCATTCATGGCTCGGACTGACTCGTTTTACATTCCTCGCCTCTCCGCTAGCATGAGACTCCCGTCGCGGTGTTGGCTGCAGCTTCATTATCTGATAGAAACAGCTATTAAAGTCATATCCCTGCAAAGGCTTATGACTCGCTGAGGCTGGGAATCAGAGACTTTCATAGATTTTCTGCAGGTTGTTGCGTAGCGCTGCTTAAAGTGTGTTAAGATCTATGAAACGTGCAGGATTTGTCTGTGTTTGCATCTGTGTGTACGTGAAGTCTCCATGGTGACCCAGTGATGTGGTTTGGTATAAGACTGCTTTATTTTTATGGGAAGTATGTGTTACAAACAGGGGATACAGTATTTGAAAGGACCAAGAGACCTACTGAGATACCAACAGGCCGAGATTTCCACCCCGTTGGGCGCCCTTGGTGTGTCTAGAAAGATGCTCTCCAGTTAGCCTGAAATTGGTTGTAGACCCTCCGGTTAGTTTTGAAACGGCTGGAGCAGCCTTTAACCAATCGGCATTGACCACCATGTGACGAACCGTCCGCACCGAAACTCACCGCACCAACACCAACGTGAGCCGAGTGCAACAGCGTGTCAGAAAATGTTGGCGTTGTTCGTGTGTCTCGATATTTACTGGCGTTACAACTGTTTGTTTTGCGTCATCGAGCTCGACCACCGCAGCGATCGTCGAAACTACATGTCAAAGCAAACGCTCCAGCTAATCGTTGACACCATCGCAATCGGCCACCCCCACCTGTTCCCGATCGGTCCGGCCTTCAGAGTGGCTGAGCAAACCTCACTGAAGCCGAGAGCACTGAGTCCTGTGGAGCCAGGCTACTTTCCAGAGGCAAGGAGCAGATTGTAGCCTGGCTGGAGGATTTTGACTCCTTTCACACCTGCTGCTAATATATAACACTGAATCCATTCGCTCTGCCGATGTTTTTGTTCAGAAATCACAATATGTTCG
Organism: Brachyistius frenatus; assembly: GCF_029030835.1. Taxonomy (NCBI): domain Eukaryota; kingdom Metazoa; phylum Chordata; class Actinopteri; family Embiotocidae; genus Brachyistius; species Brachyistius frenatus. Next base: position 1,217,579 of record NW_027210668.1, on the reverse strand, counting down.
GAATTCAGATAACAAGAGTTACGTGTCAATGGAAAGGCCTGTGTTCAGATGCCATTATCCAGACGTCATACCTTTACTACCAGATGTAAATGGAATTTAAAAGGTCTGGATATTTTGGCCGCTGCTGCGTTTCTCTGCAAAAGAAGGTTTTCCAAGAACCAACAATGAACCCAAAAACGGGTTTGTTGAAGCCTCGAATACAAACAACAAGTGTTTCCTGAATCAGCGCCCCTGGAGAGGTTTGCCTACTTGTTTAGGGTTGGGAAAGACAATGGTTTTGCGTTAAGATGATGACTTGAACCGTGGTGTGTGCCAAAGTTCCTGACTTCCTTGAAGTTATGCAACCTCTGACAACACTAAACGCTGGCTTTACGCGCGTTCGCAAACGAGAAGCGAACAGCAGTTTCCTCTTGTATCGAACCATCCACTCGATTATAGAAGGTTTGAGACAATGACCAAAACTTGACTATCGAGAGGGAGTAAAAGTCGTAACGAAGTTTCTGTGGGTGAACCTGCGGAAGGATTGTTTAAATAGACGTCATCTGAACTGGGTCACTTCACCATTTGTTTTGTTGTTCATGCGACCACTGGAGGTTATTTGGATGACGTCAGTATCCTCAGAACACGGTTTCTAACTGGAACTCTGCGTGGATTCGACAAACTCAAATCCCCACTTGGTGCTATTAGAGAGAGAGAGAAGTAAAACGACTCCATCCTGAGTGTGAACTTCAGCTGCGTTCTCGAATGCACGCGGCGCGATACTGAGAGCCAGGTCTGCAGATTCTGGCTGTTGTTGTATCCTGTGCCTGGATACACTTCCTGGTTGACTGATGGGGGTGGCTGTGCTTTGTCTGAGGGCAGCTCTGCATTAGATCACTCTGCTTTTATTATGAGAGGAAAGCATCGTCTCTGCGAGAGCACTCGCGCGCACGTGTGTGTGTGTGTGTGTGTGTGTGTGTGTGTGTGTGTGTGTGTGTGTGTGTGTGTGTGTGTGTGTGTGTCTTCCTCTCCTATGACCAACCTTAAATTACTGTCTCCCAGTATTCTCACCTCTTCGTCCTCCTCTTCCTCTTCCTCCTCCTCCTCTTCCTCCTCCTCCTCAGTTTACACTTTCATCTCACTTTCTGCATTTCCCCTGGCCACACTCCATCCTCTTTTTTTTCCTCATTCCCTCCTTCCCCTCATCCACCCTCTCTTTCCCTTTCTTTTTCTTCCCTCTCTGCGGTTCCCTGTGCTGTGCAGGAATTTCTCCCCCAGTTCCAGTCCACTAATCAACTCCCTCCTGAGTCAGTCACTTCCCTTTCTCTTTTATGCCCTCACCTTTTCGTCTCGTCCTCCTTTTCTCTCGCCCCATATCTATTCGATGTGCTTCATTTCCTAATTTTTTACAAGACTCCGGCTCATCTCAAGCCTCCCATCTCACCTTCTTCCCTCCATCCCGGTCCGACTCCTGCATCCGCTCTCCTGCTATCATTTTCTCATTATGTCAGTGTTATCTGGAGATTTGTTCCCACTCTTCCTCCCCGTCCTCATCCTTTCCTCTCTTTGTCTCCTCTCCGCTGCATGCCTGTGTCTTTTATGGGAACTGGTGGGAGGCTGCGGTGGTCCATCTTGAGTTATTGTTTGTTTTGATGTGCCGGTATAGATAGAGGGAGGGAGAGGCTCAAGGACTGGGGCACTGGGAGAGGAGGAGCTGGGGGAGGAGAAATCACAGAAGATGAAGATAAAGATGGGAATAGATCAATTTGGCCGGAGGAAGAAACCAGAGAGAACGGCCGAGCAGACAAAAAGGGGAAGAGGAAGTGAAGAGGAAGTGAAGAGGAAGTGAAGAGGAGGCAGCGTATGAGTGATGGCTCACCTCATTACGGCTGGTCTTACCTCCCAGTCGACCCTCCGGACCGCAGGTCTGAATGAATTAAAGCTGAGCAGACCTCCAAACACTCTGCATGAAGGGATACTGGGATGGAGGAGTAGAGGGAGGCAGTGCATGGAGGGAAAACCCCAGAAAGGTCCCTGGGTGGCGTGAGAACCATGTCGGAGCTGCAGATGGCAGCCTGCAAGGACTATGCAAAGAAGGCAGAAAGCAGATGCCGGAGCTGTGTGAACACGCTTTGGTCCGAAGCTTTAGAGGGAATATCTGTGGATGCCTCTCCTGGTTTTTATTTTATTTTATTTGCCATTGATTCATTCCACAGTAGTTAAAGTGTTGTGTGGATTCCAAGATCAGAAGATGAATTGATCTCCGAAAGCAGACTTTTAAGCTTTTGATCACAGAATGTGCTAGTGCTGAAAGATCAAAACGAGCCAAACAAAATCCTCCCAAACAAAATCCTCCCAAACAACTGATAAAATAGCTCGTGTGTTGTTGCTTTCCAAAACAAACATCACTGTTTGACCGTTTTTTGATCCTGACAGCAGGACAAAAATCATTCACAGAACTGCCACTCTGAAGACTTTTAAGGAATGAACTTCCTGGTTTCACGGGTTTCTCTTGTTTCACACATGAAGAAGTCACAGAGCAACATTTGTACCTATTTGGAGGCATGTTTGTGTCCATCTGATGGATGTAAATCCAATATCCACTCCCCTTTTAGCTCCGTTTTGGTCCCCACCACCTCGTTTTTTCTAGCCAGTTGTTAACTTTGTACTTGTGTTGTTTGAGTCTGGATTGGCGGTCCAGTCAGAGAACATATGCAGAACGCTGCAGACAGCTGTACTTAGAAGTGATGTTGATGAGAGCCATGGGACTCAACCAAAAGATTAAATCCTGTACAAACCAAAATATCGAGGGGAAAGATGCCAAAATGCTCCGTAGAGCTCAGGACAGCTGCGCAGTAAGATGATTGGTCCGGGTGGTACTTGTAGTGTTGCCAGTCTCCGGACAAAGACAAGAATTTATGGCACTGTGATTGTCTAATCTTAAATAGTTGCTGTCGTTAAAGACGAATATATCGAGACCCAGATTGAGGGTTTGTTCTTCGTCCTGCGATTAAGCGACTGATAAAAAACTGAATCGAATAAATTTGTGGACTATTTGAGGGCAGCCGTAGCTTCCTGCATCTGTGTGTTTGTTGGTAATTTGACTCGTTGATATTCTTGTCTGAAGGTCTGGTTCTTGTCCACCTCTTTCCAGAGCACCAGACTGCATCTTGAAGGGTGAAAGTAACTAACTTCATTCACCTTGTTAGTGTGAGTTCCGTGAGTCACTAACTTCATTAAGCTTTTATTGACATAATATACTTCACTGGGATCACGTTGGGTAATTAATGCAAGTGTTGATGGCTTTTCACAAGCATCAAAATTTTGGCATGGAAGTTTTTGGAGCCATTACCAGTGAACAGTTAGTCGGCCAAGAACAAAAATCTGGATTTACTTTGTGCATTTTGTAATTTCCAATTTTTTCCACTTAAAACAATACGGTTTGAACTCTGTCCCTTCAGCTTTTTGAAGCCGTAAAAATCTTTTCCAACTAAGTCCTTTCTTTATTAATTACCTCAGTATGTTTTCCTTGGGAACATTTCCAAAGCTCCTCGTTACTTTAGCTCCTGCAGATCTTTAGAAGTCATTTACTCCTCTTTGAGCGCAATATACAGGAAGTAGCATGATGGCGTTTGTACTTGAATATACCTCGTTTTTTCCTCAGCTTGCCCTTTAGTTTTGATTTGCACAGTACTTCTCTCCCCGCCCCACACACACACACTCCCTCCCTCCCTCCCGGGTCTTTGGGCTGGTATGTGACCTCTCTCTCCATCACCGCGGCAACTTTTTCTTACATTTTCGTGGCCCATATTGCAGCGATTTGCGCCATCTCCCATGATCAAAGTGGAAGAACTGAGTTCATTCGCGTTGCACGTCCCTAAGAGGGTCAATTGAATCAGAGCCACTTTCTCTTTCATCTTCTGATCCTCCCACCTCCTTTCCATTCTGTCTGGCTGTTTGCCCCCGTCGCTCCACTAACTGTCAGGAGATTTATACGTCTGCGCTCCCGTCCACCTACATCCCTTTCTCTCTCATGTCGCATCCAATCGCCGGCTGTGTCTTCAGTCCGTCAGCTGAGTAAACATCAACGGTTTAATCTCGATTTTTTTTTTGACGTCAGAGAGCCGTCCCACAACCTCGATCATCTGCCTCTGAGGGTCACGGGTCGTTATTTCTGCTCCCCTCCCAAGAGACCTATGAGAAGAGACCGGCAAAGCTGAGGCCCAATGGGAGGGGCCCCTGCCCACGCAAACGCTAAACAGACGCTTTTTAAAATAAAGTTGCTGCACACCGAGGTGCGGGAACTCTCTCCGGTTCTGCTCCGGTTCTGCTCCGAGTCATCCGACGCTGCCGTGCAAGTTGAAACTGAAGCCAGCTGAATTTAGAGAAAGAAAGTCCGCAGCAGCTGTGACAGCGCTGATGCACAAATCTGTGATCCGATGTGACTTGATGTATGAAAGGTGAACGCTTTCTTTGATCAGCCCTGGCAGGACCACCGACAGACATTTTCAGAGCCTGGTTAGATTTATGAACCAGCGAGAGTCTGCGTAGAAAAGATAAATTCTGGTCTGGAGGAAGATTGTCCTTCCAGATAGTTTTCTTCTCTTTTTCTTCATCTGCTCTTCAGACCAAAATTGCATAAGAGGTGCAACTGCAAAAAAAAAAAAAAAAAAAAAAGAGTCTGTGTTTATCTCCTGTCCAAACAAATTATCGTTACTCCAGAAATGGGCTATGTGTCATTTTAAAGCATTTAGGAGTTTATTTTCTGTTGATGTCAAATCTAAACTCTACTTCCAACCTTTGACCTTAGATGCACATCAAAATTAGTTACTGCTGTTCCTGAGTGTGTTTTTATGCAGGTTAGATGGTTACTGACCCGCTGGGAGAGGACACAGTTAATCCCAGTTAGTCCCAAATTCGAATGTGAAGTCAATCCCTCCAAGGTGTCGAGTTTCTTTGTAAATGGTTATGCTATAAACTTTTTTTTTTTATTTTGTGGTGGATTTTCTCCCAAATTGAGAAGTAATTTGTGGAGTTTTAAGTGAGTTTTTTTTTTTTTTTTTTTTTTCATAAAATTGCAGGAATTAGAAAATAATTGCAAGTCAAGAAAAAAAAGGTTTTTTTTTTTTTTTTTAAAGCACTACTTGATAAAGAATTAAATATGTAATAGTTTCCTTTGACTATAATCATGCTACACATCAGAAATATTTATATTTATATATAAAAATCCTTTTTATTTATTTATTGAACTTGGAAAATCACAGAGATAAAAGCTACAAAAAACCTTGTAAAAGTGGCTTCGCTTCACAGAACAGACAGTCTGTGACTAATATAGAATACAACGAATACAGCAGCTGTCAAAATAAGAGCTTTAGATGCTGTTTAAAAATGTTATTTCAGTCTCTGACAACTTGCAAATCCTGTCACTTCCGTTTTTCCAGCTTTTTCCAATTTTCTTCCAGTGAACAGAGTCTTATTTGGTGATAGAAAACAGGAGCAGAGCCTTTCTGAATATAAATGAGGAGTTATTTTTGTTAATAAAGCGAGTTTAGTTTGAAAAGATTTACTTTATGCCATGATACTTTTTTAGCACAGCTTCTGCTGACAATTTATTTCAGAAAAATCACGGGAATTCAAAAGAATTTCCAAGTTCCCACAAATATCGCAGAGTTCGCTTGAATTTGCAAGATCGCAATTTGCTGGAAGAACTGTGTTAGGTTAGGCTAAGTTAGGATGGGGAATTACTTTATTAATCCCTGAGGAGACATTTTTTCGCTACAGCAGCATACAGGAAGCAATAAGATAATAATAGAACAATAGAAAAGCAATAAAATAGCAGTAAAATAGCAGTAAAAAATATAAAATATAAAATGCACAGCATATACAGTATATACAGTACAGTATATATATCTATATAAGTGAAGTCAGGGGAGGGAATAGATGTTCTGTGAAGCTTCCCTGGCTGAATAAAATTGATGAAGACCGAGCGACTAAACCAGAGGTGTGTGTTCACTTGTTGTGGCCTCATTTGGTGCTCTTTATCTCTTCCTAATCACCACAGCCTCAACTTCAGCTCTTCAGTTCCACACACACACACACACACACACACACACACACACACACACACACACACACACACACACACACACACACACACACACATCCAGGCTAGAGAGGGGAGATAAAAGACGTGCACGCACGCACACACACACACACACACACACACACACACACACACACACACACACACACACACACACACACACACACACACACACACACACACACACACACACACACACATATAAGCACATTCATGCTTGGAAAGTACAAAGGTAGGCACATGCACATTTAGTCACACACACTTGCATGAATGTAAAAATGCGCACGCACACACACACACACACACACACACACACACACACACACACACACACACACACACACACACACACACACAGTGAGACACACGTGCCTAGAGACATGCATGCATGAGTTGCCAAGAGGCCGAGAGGCTAATAAACGAACCACCTGCTATCTGAGTGTGTCTGTCTGCGGGTGTGTGTGATAAGTGAAGTGGAGGAGTTCAGCTCTAATCAGCGGCCGTCGTCCTCCGATGGCTCTCTTCACTGTTCACTCCGAGCAGCGCCACGTCTCCACAACAAACACACACCCTCTTCACAACGCCAGACAGGCCTGGTCCGGCCAGACACACACACACACACGCACGCACGCAAGCACACATACGCATATATATACATGACATACAGTCCACTCAACACCACTGCATCTAATGTAAAGCCAGGCAGCAGAGAGAGGAGAATATAGTGCAGGTTAAACAGTTTGAGAAGCGTTTTTATGAGATGCACTCACGTGCAGTGTGTAAATCCTCTGCTGTATACGTCACGGTTGAAGTTGATTTGAGTGGGACGATGGCGGCCTTTGTCCATTTTAATAGTTTAGAGCAACAAAACACAAGTAAAGTTAAAGTGACCAGTGGATTCCACATGTACCGAGTCGGTCACATGTCAGAAGTGAAGCGTTTTGTGAAGACTTCCTGATCTGGTCTGAAATGGTTTCTTTTTTGTCTGTCTTGTGTTTGTTGTTATCACTTTTCCGTGCTATAACCTACAGACAAATTTAATACAGTTTTAGTTGTTAAGAGAAACATTCGTCCTCACAAGTATTTTCATGTATATATTTCACATAAAGTGCATGTTAGCAGGAGAACACTTTTCTTCTGCCATTTTAAATAAATATAAAATATATACAGTAGTTGATGCAGTAATGTGACAAAAAACCAGGAGTCTAATCAGGTTTTTTATTTCTTCCTCAGAGCTACTTTGACAAAATATAAGTGTCTGAAAGCTACCCATGTAGCGTTCTGGACGCTTCTCATTTGAAAAGCCGACCAGCGGTGTAACTTTGGCCTCCGGGTCACTTCGTGAGTTCTTGCTCAGTGTGTGAGTCTCTGCTGTGTTTCTGTCCTCTGATCTCTGTGTGTTTCATGAAGGGCGGAGCTCAGCCTCTGCTGCACTGACGCGGTGCGGGGCAGACCCAGGTGAAGGAGAGCGAGGGGGGATCGTCCACTCGTTAATCAGTCGCGTTGATAACGCAAAAATGCTGAAATTGATTGCCCAACATACTTGGTCGACCTTCGATATACGCCGAAGTCTGTGAGTTGGAAACACTACATATTGTTCAAAACCTTCAGCAGGCTACTCAGAAACGGGTAAAGAGCTACTGGTAGCTGGCGGGCGACGGATCGGAGACCACTGGGATTCCTGCGATGACTGCGATCAGCTCCGGTGGGCGTGTCCTCGCCGCAACGCCCCAAACCTAAAATCAAACCTAAAGTACAATTTTGCTTTGTCACCACCTATAAGTAAAAATGGACCAAACAATGCTCACCTGTATGCAACAAAAGTAGAAATGACACACCTGGGAAAAAAAAAGAAGCACAACAACAACAACAACACACACAGCAGTTATTGTGGTTCCTTCCTAGCGGTCAGAGTGATGCAGAGGAGATTCCTCAGGGTGAAAACAGCATTAGATAATCCCTGAAACAAACCCAAACTGTAACAATAACAGAGCTATCACCACCGAAACTACGCACACACACACACGCACACACACACGCACACGCACACACACACACACACACACACACACACACACACACGCACACACTTGGATAGACATCCTCCCGCTCACGTTCCCCTCCACAGTCAGATCCGTGTGGGAATGTTTGTGCCAGCACCGAGCGTCTTGTGCTGTGTTGATGTTGTGATTACAGCGGGTGTTTAAGGTTAAGGATGACTCATCTAAGACACACACACACACACACACACACACACACACACACACACACACACACACACACACACACACACACACACACACACACACACACACACACACACACACGCACACACACTGCACACCCACAGTAATCTAGATAAAGATCATCACTCACTGGCGCGCTCCTTCCTCCCTCTCGTCCTCTGACAATGTGCGCAGCTCACCAGGATTTATGTTCACCGTTTCGCTGCTTCAAACAACTTCATTTAAACGCTTTAATCCTAAATGCTGCTCGGGGAGAAAAAAAAATAACACCAGTAGCAACGAGTCAAATTAATTGAAATTGTTATCGGAGCTGATTTGAAAGTGGTATTTTATCTGTGCTGTATGTACATTTCATTAGAACAGGGGAAATTCATGACTCGCTGAGGGGCAAATGTGAGCTGGTACGCAGAGCAAAAAGCTAATTCCCTCCATTTGTTTTTGTCCCCACACGTCTTCCTTGTCTGGCTTTTGATCCCTGGAGGGATATTATTCACAGACACGCCTGAACTCCATCAGATGACCACGCTCGAGAAGATTTATCATTACTTGAGCTTCGCGTTTCCATTTTTCTAAAACTCTTCTTTTACTTTGTTCTTCACATTTTTATTCATTGGAAACATGTAATTCTGTCCGGATGTGAAATGTAATTACTGTACGTTTCCATTCCAAATTGTATTATACCACGAATGCCACACTATATCTTAAAGCTGCATTAATGCTGCATCGGCCGCTTGGGGGCAGTGGGACGAGCTGAAATGTGCGACGGTGTTTCTCAGCTCGTTGCTAATTTTATTAGTTAGTTGTTATGTGTGGAACGCGTCGCGTACGTTGGGTTCGTTGGCATTCAGCCATTTGTTGAGAAGAGCCGTGTGCTGCAGCTGGAAATACGTTTGATGACAGAAACAATGAGCTAAAACAGGCTGAAAGAGTTTGGCACTACGAGCAGCCGTTCTCACACTACACATAGTCATTTTACAAGTTCGTAAACAATTTCAGTAACATTAGATGCAGTTTAAATTTGATTCAAAAGGCCAAGATTTCCATGACACGTAAATTTGAGTTGAATTTGATTCTTTTCTAAATATGAACTCCCTGCAAACATAAACTATACAAACATAGACCTCGCCTCCGTGATGTCACCGGTAGGTTTCCTGAAGTGCGTTTTTTTTTTCGGCTCAGTGAAGCTCCGTGTGGCAAAGGGGTGGTGCGTGGGTGGAGCTGAAGTGGACCGGGGAGAGTCTCTGTCTGTGCGGCTACATGCCAACGTTGACGGTGCCCACCTGTCACTCAAAGCAGCTTGCCCTTAAATCTTTGTAGCTATATAAAACCATTTAAACTGTTCTCTCCCAAGTCTAAAGGGCATTTGCCAGCGAAGCAGCCAGTCACCCTGATGCTTGGGACTGAACTGAGATTAATGTCAGCTTTTTGTTCAGCCTCTCAAATCTTCTTCCCTTTTATTAGCCTGAAATACTCAGCTTGAACCTCCGATTTGGTCTCTTGTCCCAGCCTCATCCTCTGCCTCTTCGTCACCCTCCTCCCTCAGTGCTGCCTCTGCTGCGGCTCAAACTGCAGGCCGAAGCCCCCATGAGTCCAGACGACTTCACCGTCAAGTGCTAAATCAGCTCTGTTGCTCTTCGCATCCAAACATGCGCGGAAGCGGGCCGTGTGGACGAGCGAAGGAACGGGCCGGCGTCGCGGCAGACAGATGGACACCAAACAGTCCCAAACAGTCCCAAACAGTGGGAAAGTCCTGAGGGAGAGATTTGTTCTTGCACTCCTCTGCTACGCTTCACTCTCTCTCTCTCTCTCTCTCTCTCTCTCTCTCTCTCTTCCCCAGTCTACTTTTATCCCTCCTCTCTGCCTCTGTTTGACTTCGCTGTGCTGGGCTGTGATTTGTTTTTCTTCTCTTCTAATGCTATCTGTTGCTATTCTCAGAGGGCTTTCTGGCTACGAGGATGGACAGTGTGTATACACAAGCTTGGAGTGCGGCATCACATCAACGCTGCCGTGTGTGCGTGTGTGTGTGTGTGTGTGTGTGTGTGTGTGTGTGTGTGTGTGTGTGTGTGTGTGTGTGTGTGTGTGTGTGTGTGTGTGTGTGTGTGTGTGTGTGGGGTGTGTGTGTGTGGGGGGGATGGGGGGGGTTGGGCAGTGGTGGTGTGGGGGGTCTCTGAGAAAAAAAAAAAAAAAAAAAAAAAAGAATAGGCCGTAGAGACAGAGCTGGATTCACTCCTCGTCCATATGACAATTTTACTATCCACTTGTTGACAGAGGCTCTCGAGGCTCCGCGGGAGTCAAAGTCTCACTCTGAGAACTCTCAGTGAAAAATCCCTCCACTTAGAAATGCAGTTCCATGCCGACGGAGCGACGCAGCGGCTCGGGAAGCAGTCCTCCTCTCCCTATTTCTGGTGGCAGCCATTTTAGAGGCTCCCTCTTCTTCATGGTGGCATTGTGGTGCAGTCCCAGTTGATTAGCATGTTGTCGGTAGCTGTGGCTGTGGCTGTGTCTCCTCCGCCGTCTCAAAGCCACTGTGCAAAGACAAGACACAAAATTGGGTAATATATGACTTCGGAGACCTGCGATCAGTTAGAACGCGGGGCTTTATTGCATGTTGTGAATACACTGCATATGGTTCTTATTTGGATGACTTTCTTTTTTTTTCTTCCCCCTCGAGCTGGAGTGCAGACATCCAGCCACACAGATGCAGATGCATGCAAACATGGTGAAATATGCATGCAACACACACACACACACACACACACACACACACACACACACACACACACACACACACACACACACACACACACACACACACACACACACACACACACACACACACACACGTAGAGATGCAGAACACACTTATATAAGATATTCACTGATCCCTGGCCTTCGCCATCGTGACCTTGCTGTGGTTTATTCCTGATGGCTGCTGTTGCAGTTAATTGCCAGTCGTGGTCAGCGTGCCCTTATCGAGCTGCCGTGATTATATATCCTGTGCCGGTCATGGGCTCATTACTTTAATAGGCTTGCACTGACAACTATACATTACGAGTAAGGGACCCGGATCTGAATGCTCTCTTTAATGGCTTTTGACACGTCTTTGTTGCCAGATTCCAAACCGGGGCCGACGCTCGTTACTGTCGTCCACGCAGGAAGTGAAAGACGTCGTTTTATGTTGCCGCCTGTGAAAGAGTTGTTCAAGGAAACAGACCTATAAAAACGTTGACGCTGCCAGATGATATAATTGGTCTGCGTTATTAATGGCAGTCAAGCAGAAAGGATACGAGAGGGGAAAAGAGGATGAGGAGGTGAAGATGTATCGTGTAGCTGCCAGGAAGATGCAGAGCAGAACTTTAATGAAGGTTTGGAAGGTGGTTGGAAGTTGAGTCGGCTGTGCGGTTACTCATTTCTCATTAGACTTACAGGTATATGTACACAAGCAGAGGCAGCCTAACTTCTTGTCTACATTATGCTAATTTATTCACTTAATTAAAAATGTATTGGCGGTCGATATTGAAAAAGTCTGGGATTATGTTCACGGAATGGTTTTGAACCAACTTTTGAAAAAGTCTCTCTTTAATAGGCTACCTTGCACTGTAAAAAACATACTGTGAAATTCACAGTAGTTAACTGGCAGCCATTGACAAGTAACTTACTGTAAAACAAAAAAATCATAATTAATTACTGTAAAACATCATAGTGAGTTACTTGTCAATTGCTGCCAGTTAGTTACTGTGATAAAAAAAATTGCAAAGTTAACAGTAAATTCAAAATATAGTCATTTAAAAATATTGTATTTTGGTTATGGTAGTAGTAACATTAACTGTAGCATAAAACACAGTTATTTCCAGGTACTTTACTTGTGGTTACAGTAGTAGTGTTTTAAGTGTAAAATAGAAAATGTACTGTAATTTAAAGTTGTGGTATTAGTATTGTAACTTTAAAACAAAAAAGTTTTTACTACAACATACTTCAGAACGTTTAACAATAAATACAGACAGACAGCAAACTATTATTTGTTGAACGGCAACATTTAACTTCATATTAGGTCAGCATACCACCGCCAACATAAACACACACTATGAATTTTGTTTCAATAACATATCCCACGTAGTTATCTTCAAAACAGTGCATAACTGACAAACAGCTGCAATCTCCAAATATTACCAATCATAAAACAATGGATATTAAAATCCAGAAACAGGATTTCATTTTTATAAAGAGAAGCAATCACAAATCAACAAGCTATGTTTAGCTTAAACACTTGGTTTATGGAAAAGATTTTTATTATGGCAATCAAATATGATTATGTGATGTGGCCTCATCTGCTAAAGCACTTAAGACTCTAAGATTAGGTTATGGTTAAGGTTTGGTAGCTAAAACCGTAATTGGAAAGCTGGGGTTATGGTTAATGTAAAAACATGTCTGTGATTTGCAGTTTGATGTAATCCACAACCAAAACCTCCACAACCTTAATCTCCGTCTCACTACTTCCTGAATGGAGTATGAATATTGACACTGGATGTAATTTGTGAGCTGTCCAACATAGATGCATGTCCAAGTGATAGTAAACATCGTGGTATTGGCTTCAGCTTTGCCTTTGTTTGGGTAAAGAATAGATTTGAGTTTTCATATTACATACATATACTGTGTGAAACGGTACACGTTTTCATCTTCGATTTTGGATATTGTGTTTATTATGGCATTAAGTTTTGTTTTAAGGCTGCATCACCATAAAGTGATGTCATCGAGACTGTTCTAGCGGTTTTATTATTTGTCTTTACCTACTTATTCATTATATCCACGTTACTGATACTTACAAAAATCTCCCTGCATAAATATTTTGTGAAAGCACTAATAGTATAATACTGAATATTGACATGTCAATTTAATATTCGATTTTGTCGATACCACCCGGCCCGAATTGACGGCGTGTTCAACTCTGAGCATAAACTTCCCCTTTTTTTTTTCTTTTTTTTTTTTTTAACCGAAAACAAATATGTGTTTTCGTGGTTTGAAGGAGACAAACAGTTCTACTGAGACACGTCAACCAACATGAGGATTGGCTATGGCACGAGGAGTTCCAGGGATGGCGCTGAAAGGCAAAAACACAAAGCGGCCATGATTCTGCGAGCCACCGAGTAGCCACCAACGTGTTTCATTTGATTTTTTTTTGTTTTTTAAAGAAAAGCGAACTTTGGAAGGATATAACACGGGCGAGCTGTGCATGTATGTAAAGACACGGTGCCCACCCAAACTGTTGAGAGAGATGGCTTTAAGGCAATGGCACAAGCGCTGCATTCACAGGAGGGAATGCCAAGCCGCAAAACACTTCACACAAAACAAAATTCCGAACTCGTACAGCAGCTGTCGTGAGAAAGAGGAGCAAATGGCACACACACACACACACACACACACACACACACACACACACACACACACACACACACACACACACACACACACACACACACACACACACACACACACACACACACACACACGCGCGCGCACACACGAACACACTTACACATAGCGTCAGCTGTGCAGTTTGATAACTTCCTCCAACTACTATAAAAGTGTCCCCACAACTCCTGTAAAGTGTATTAATAAGGAATTGATTCTAACAATCAGTCTTTGCTTTTCCAGAGTGTTGTAACTTTATTGAAGCTTTTAATGGAACGAAGGATTAAACCTTGCATTTTCTGTGACTGTAAAATACTCAATGGAGGCGTAGGGGTTGAGGTCTCTGGTGTGCACATTTGAATCTTGGGATTTTGTCATGTCACGTGCCACATGACATCCCTCTGACATAACGATCTTATTATTCTGAAGAAATACTCCAAGTGAGCAAACGTGGCTAAACATTGAGAGTGCTGGATAAATGATTGAGTTAGATCGCTAAAAGATGTTGATTAATAGTTCAAAAGTAACAAATAACGCCTTCTGATGATGGATATATTTATTGAAATAGCTAGGAGGAATGAATAAATGATTTAAATAGCTAAATGTAATGGATATATGGCTGTGATAGATACATCCATATTCATAAACAGTTCAACCAGGTAGCTAAAAGTAACAGATGAAGGGTGGAAATAATAAGCTACATGTGATGGATAAACAGTTCAACAGGTCAGTTAATAATAACTAGTTCTAATAGCTAACTAGTAAAGAACACAGTTTTTAAATAGCTATAAAAAAAAGAAGGAATAAGTGATTGAAATAGTTAACTCAAAGTAACTGATAAATGGTTGTTACCTAAAACATATCGTTTGACTAGTCAGCTAATAGTAATAAATAACTAGTACTTAAAGTTATCTAAAAGTAACGAGTGATTTATTGAAATAGCTAAAAGTAATGTGATGAATAATTGGCTGAAATATTTATCTTAACATAATTGAGAAATAGTTGAAATAGATACCGTAAACAGTTCAACTAGTCAACTAACAATAAATAACCGGTTATAATAGTTAGTTAAATGTAATGGATACATCTTCACGTAGACAATGAAAAGCATTAAAAATGTATATTTAATTTGGCATACGATTGAAATGACACATTTCTGTCAATCTGACGGGACTCAAGTACGTCTGAAAAAGAGAAGCTGGCGACCACCGACGTGTAACATCACATGCTCACCATCACACACGCTCACCATCACACACACTCACCATCACACACGCTCACCATCACACACACCATCACACACACTCACCATCACACACACACTCACCATCACACACACACACTCACCATCACACGCTCACCATCACACACTCACCATCACACACACACCATCACACACTCACCATCACACACACACTCACCATCACACACACACTCACCATCACACACACACCATCACACACCCTCACCATCACACTCTCACCATCACACACTCACCATCACACGCTCACACACACGCTCACCATCACATACTCACCATCACACACTCACCATCACACGCTCACATCACACACTCACCATCACAGGCTCACCATCACACATGCTCACCATCACACACACACTCACCATCACACGCTCACCATCACACGCTCACCATCACACACTCACCATCACGCTCACATCACACACCCTCACCATCACACTCTCACCATCACACACTCACCATCACACGCTCACCATTACACACGCTCACCATCACATACTCACCATCACACACTCACCATCACACGCTCACATCACACACTCACCATCACAGGCTCACCATCACACACGCTCACCATCACACACACACTCACCATCACACGCTCACCATCACACACTCACCATCACACGCTCACATCACACACTCACCATCACACGCTCACCATCACACGCTCACATCACACACTCACCATCACAGGCTCACCATCACACACGCTCACCATCACACACACACTCACCTTCACACACTCACTCACCATCACACACACACACTCACCATCACACACGATCACCATCACACACTCACCATTACATGCTCACACACTCACCATCACACTCACCATCACACTCACCATCACACTCGCTCACCATCACACACTCACCATCACACACTCACCATCACACACTCACCATCACACGCTCACACACTCACCATCACACTCACCATCACACTCACCATCACACTCGCTCACCATCACACACTCACCATCACACACTCACCATCACACACTCACCATCACACGCTCACATCACACACTCACCATCACAGGCTCACCATCACACACGCTCACCATCACACACACACTCACCATCACACACTCACTCACCATCACACACACACACTCACCATCACACACGATCACCATCACACCCTCACAGGCTCGCCATCACAGGCTCACCATCACACACTCACCATTACATGCTCACACACTCACCATCACACTCACCATCACACTCACCATCACACTCGTTCACCATCACACACTCACCATCACACACTCACCATCACACACTCACCATCACACGCTCACATCACACACTCACCATCACAGGCTCACCATCACACACGCTCACCATCACACACACACTCACCATCACACACTCACTCACCATCACACACACACACTCACCATCACACACGATCACCATCACACCCTCACAGGCTCGCCATCACAGGCTCACCATCACACACTCACCATTACATGCTCACACACTCACCATCACACTCACCATCACACTCACCATCACACTCGCTCACCATCACACACGCTCACCATCACACACTCACCATCACAGGCTCACCATCAGACACACTCACCATCACACGCTCACCATCACATGATCACTATCACACACACACCATCACACACTCACCATCACACACTCACCATCACACAAACACTCATCATCACACACACACACTCACCATCACATGCTCACCATCACACACTCACCATCACACACACACTCACAATCACACACTCACCATCACACACACTCACTATCACAGGCTCACCATCAGACACGCTCACCATCACACGCTCACCATCACACGCTCACCATCACACGCTCACCATCACACGCTCACCATCACACACTCACCATCACACACGTTCACCATCACACACTCACCATCACACACACTCACCATCACACGCTCACCATCACACGCTCACCATCACACATGCTCACCATCACACGCTCACCATCACACGCTCACCATCACACACTCACCATCACACGTTCACCGTCACATGCTCACCACAAAGTTCAGATGTTATTCGAGTACTTGGTTCCACCTCTTTGAAAACAACAGAGGGGGGTAACTAGGTCAACAATGCACACACATGCAAACACCTAAACCATGAATTATTCATCACCGCCTCTCATATTTAAAAGGAAAGTTTTTGTTTACTCGAGACCTGATTAACCACAGTGGGGCTGAATTATTGGCAAGGGAAACTGTCGCGGCACTCATTTAATAATACACAACAATGTTCCCGTAGCTGATGGATTTACTTTTTCCACATTTCCTGTCAAACACATCAAACCTGCGCTGCTGCAAACAAAGTCTATACGATCACCTCGAGATTTCACAGCACTTCTTTTAAAAACATGTATTTGTGTTTGGCTGTATAAGATCCAAAACCTGCTCAAAGATTTGTATTTACTCCCCTACAACAAACTTGTAAATAACAATAAACTATCTGAGTGCTTAAAAAATGCAAAATAATAATAAATAATAATAATTATGTACAGTTCCAAGGCCACATATTTATAGTTTGTTTATGTGTATTTTTGTTGTGATGGATGCAGAACCTCTGACCTCTGAGGTCTAGAATTGAAAACACAGCCAATGTTTAATGCGTAATGCATTATGGGAGTAATACTGGGCGTTCTTCCTCCATACTGCCTGAAAACTTTCAAAGCTGTTTGTTTACCTGAGCATTGAGATTTGACCTGTACTGCTGCCTTCAGATGTTAAAAAGAGCCTGAAAAACACAGTCTTTGGGGGGTTATCATACAAGTTTAATCTGAAAAAGAATATATGCACATTGGATGGGGATCTACAGCATCCTCTGAGTAGATATTTGACCTCAGCTTTGGCCCATATCATTTCACCTCTATTTAATTTATGAAGTAAACCTATTAATATCAGAAAAGTTTGCTACTTAACCAGTCAGTTAGGTATTCACATAACCAAAGAACTAAATGTAAAAAATAACGTAATTGAACAACACTACACACATCTCCAACCTTTTTTCTTCCGAGAGTTACTTTAACAAAATAAAAGTGTCCTAACGGTACTCATGTTTTGTAACATTTATTAACATAGCTGAGCTCCACCCAAACCAGCTGAATAATCTGCTTTTTGGTGGCCAATAACTAAATGATACTGGACACACACATACTCAACTAGTAGCTACTGGGTGGAGGTCTCTGATCGAACACGTTTCAGCACAGGGCCTTCAAAGTAAAAACAAATGTTACAAAAATAATTAAACCAGTACCAAGTTGTCACAAAAATCCAATCACATAGACGATATCCAAGACCTCAGTAGACCTTAAAGACAATCACCAGCCAAACACTCGGTCGTTGCAGTGCACTTTCTGGATGGAAACAATATTAAATGCCGGAATGTTTTCATGCCTTCGAGTTTAATGAACTGATGCCTTTGTTGTTAAGCAGCTAGATGTTCATTAAGGGAAGTGTTTATGTTCCAGGGCAACCTCAGTGTAGCAGAGCACAGAGGGAGCTGCACAGAGAGGCCTACACCCCTACCTGCTCCTTACCATAAAAATAACCTTCTGTCCCGCCCTCATCAGAAATAATCTTTACAACCTTCACACCCACCTCCACCACCACCTCAACCTGCATTTCATATCCTTTGTTTTCCTCCGTTTCCACCCAATCTCTCCATCTCCTGCCTTTCCATCAGCCTTTCCCTTTGCCCTCCCTCCGATCTCATTGTTATACCAACCCAGAAACACAAAGAACGGAGTCATATCCTTCGAATTATACAACGGAGCTCCTCGAGTAGTATCAAGTTAACAAAGCTTGACTCAAGAAAAACTCTCTTTAAAAAGTGGAATTATTTCAACCCCTGGGCAGATTTCTCATTTGCTGTAAGATTTTAAGACTCACTACGCTAAAATAAATGCTTGTGTAAGATGCATATTATTCCCTGTGGGAGGCTGGCGCACACATGACAACTAGTTGCTCTGGGTTCAAAGAAGCATGTAAGAGTGGTTTTGTCAGGGTGGGTGGCAGCAATAAAGGCCACCAGTCATGTTGTGTACTTTGTATTTATTTGCATTTGTTCGTTGACGGGGTTTAAGGGGAAATCGGGTGAGTAAATATGTTGTTTGAAAGTAGTTTTCTGACTTGAAATCCTCTTGTATCCCCCCCCACCAAAAACAAAAAACAAAAACCTCTCAGCTGTGTTAGAGAGTCCGCCTCTCTCCTCTCCATCCTCGGCTTCTTCAGCTCTTCCTTTTCAGAGGTACTCTCCATATTTTAGCATGTATATGAATCTCATGATTTTTAATGGCTTTAATTGGCTATAGCTCATTGCTCTGGAGTGGGCTTTAATCTTTTGTGTGTCAAGGTCTCACCTCACTTGCTGAACCAAAACAAATGAACCAGTACTTGTCTCCATTGAACTGATCTGTGTTCATGCACCTCTCCTCGTCTGTATGCAGTGTGAAAATGGTATGTTCGTATTGGCATGAGTGGAAATAATGAATTACCTGCTCACACTCATCACTCGTCACTGAGAGAGGAGCTGTTTGTGTAGTTTTGAATGGCTGAAGTCAGAAATTGTACTTTTATTGAGTGCTTCCACTGAAGTGTTCCTGCATGCCTCTCTCAAGTTTATTTTTTTATTTTTTTTGCCTCAGATGTAGAATTCAGATTTCAGAGCAGTCCATCGGCATTTCAGGAGGAACTGGCATCATTCTCTTATGGGTAGAACTACATTTGTATGCATATGACACTCGCTCAATGTTCACTCTATTAGATCATAAAAGACATTTATGAAGCTGTCTTTGACCCACAAAAGAAGGGGCTTATTGTTGATCACATCTTCAGAAAACCTAAAGCTGTGCTGTTGTTTCTTCATCATTATCTCCCTTTGAACTGAGGAGTGTTTAGCCCAGCTAGTCCTAGGTCTAATTTAGCTAGGACTGGTTCATCAGTTCTTACTTTGCCCTTCCATTGGATTATATTTAGGTACTTCCTTACTTATGTATTGTACCAAACTCAATTACTAACATGTTGAAGCATTAAAAATCCAAGTTGGTTTATTAGCTTTGGCTAAAGCTATCTAACCAGCGAGCTTATAGCCAACGTGCAGTTCCCATCGTTTGTACTTCATAGGAGATTTCTTTTAAAAGTGAAAACAGCTGTCACAGACAGATATTGGTCTCAATTCAGTGTCAAACAAAATGTAGTTTGTCGGATTTTGGGAGTTGATGGGGCTGCAATCGGCTGTATAATACTAAGGCACACCGAGAGGATGTGACCGTGTAGTCTGGGTTTGTGTTGTGGCCTATATGTTGTCATTACCGCCATTTGGTTTTGCAAGTTTTATGTCGAACCCAGGTGCAATTTGGCTACAAATAACTTGGCCTCGTTGGACTGTCAATGTGACGTTGTTTGTAATTTTTTTTCTTTTTTGAGTTTGACCCTTTGTTTGCTGTA
Source organism: Brachyistius frenatus (assembly GCF_029030835.1). Taxonomy (NCBI): domain Eukaryota; kingdom Metazoa; phylum Chordata; class Actinopteri; family Embiotocidae; genus Brachyistius; species Brachyistius frenatus. The sequence goes on along the minus strand of NW_027210668.1, from coordinate 1,197,097 downwards.
AAACTTTACGGATGTAAAAGATTTTGCTTAACTGGAATGTCTTTCAGTGAAATAACACATTTTAATTCAGTTTGAAAGTAGTTTGAAGTTAAAAGAGACGAGATCGTGATTCTGTCACAGCTTGGTGTTATTGTGGTTACTGATGGATGCATTTACTGCTTCTCTTCCTACTTCCTGCTCTGTATGAGCCTGTATATGTACTGTATGTGGAAGTGTGAAGTCCAGGTGTGGCTGGGGGAAGTGAGACCATTAACATGATCACACCACAACGGAGCTGCTCCCCTTTGGGGCATGTGAAGTGTTTCATGCTGTCGCTATTTTTCTTTTGTAAACTCTGGGAACAACATAAGCAGTGACGGCATTGTTTTTTTTGGTTTTGTTTTCATACTGAGACATCACAGACAATCCTGTTGGTTCATTGGTGTTGTCATAGAAACACTTACTACATTGTCATAATCCCGTAACAAATTTATAGTCCTTATTGATTCATCTGTTACTCAACCTTTATCTTTCAGATTAGTGCGAGTTATTTTTACCCCACAAATCTCCGAACTTTGTTTTAGTTTTTTTTTCTTTCTATTATTAGTTTATTCTTGTTTTTCTGACCTCCAGTTCTTTGTTGACTGTGTGCCCAGATTCCCCAGAGAGATAAATAATCCATTTAACTTTACCTCTGTGTTGTAATAAATGAACAGAAACGTGGTGGCAGAAAACTGGCTTCTAGAAAAATGACCTGGTGCAGACACTGCCGACCTCTCGCTGTTACCCATTTGACACCTCACTGACCACTGGACCGGGGTCACGGGATGCGATTTGTGTCAAACGCACGGTCACGCTCGTAGCCCATCTGCTGTGTGAATCATGAATTGGGGGTGGTGGAATATAGGGCAGAGCGCTGGGTCATGTTACATCACCGCTGTGAGATATGTCTTGGTATGACGGGGAGAGACAGCGTGGGAGGAGGCTCCTGTTTCCAGGGAAAAGGCGTATGCTGCGGGAGCATGAACATGTCTGCATGAGGAAGGGAACATTTGCATGTGGAAAGTACTGTGCCGAAACACAACAGTACGCGACAGCAGCTTCCTGTGAAAAGTCGAACCCAGGCACCTCTCGTCACGCCTCGGCGCTGGAGGTTTATGTAAATTCAACCGGGTAGAACACAGATCTCCAGCTAGTTATTTCTGTTCTAAGAACACGTTATCCAAAGTGATGAGGACAGTTTCTGAGGTCGCTCCTGCTGGAAAATGCTCAAGACGCCCGTGTGCGCGCCCTGAAAAGTCTCTGTTCTCTTCTAATTGCTGCTTCCCAAAAAGCTGCTCCCTGACAGCTTTACACCGACTTTCACAAAAGCAGCGGGAAGACGGGAGAAAGTGAGGTATGAAGTGGTGAGGAGAAAGAGAGGAGTGTGTGTGGGGGAGAAAAAAAAAAAAAAAGAAGACGGTGAGGGTGAAGTGCACAGACTTGAACGTCAATATTGTTTCCTTCCAGGGAAATGCTGCCAGCTGCAAGTCTCCCCTCCGAATCTCCCGGTGCTTTGGCATCAACTCTGAGTGTCAGGAACCCTGCAGTGGCCTCCAACAAGAACTCCTCTGTTTTCATGCATTGACCTTATTAATCCCTGTGTTTTACACACGAGCCTCCTCTACACTGTCCTGCTCTACCTTCCTTTTCATGGCATTAACTAAGGCCACGTGATCCACTCCCACGCTCAACCTTTGTACACACAAGGAACATATACTGAGGAGCCAGAACATTTTGCCTACCTCTGCCTAATATGCTGTTGGTTCTTCATCTGCTGCCAAAACATCTCCGACCCGCTGAGACCTGCCGGCGCTGAGATGTTAGCAGCTGATTCTTTAAATCCGGAAAGCACATCTTGCAATACCCTGTCGTGACCTTACTTTGTTGTCCTTCTCAGATTATTGTTGGTTGGTACTCAGTACTGCTGACTTTCAGCCTTATTGTTTCAGAGAAGGCCCGATCCAGACCTTCCCATTTCTTATGCATTCATAACCTTAACTATGTAAACAGACTCTTCACTTCCCATAAAGCTTCCCCAACTGTAGGCCTTGACACGTGCCATAGTTCCAAGATTTTCACCATTATTTGTTTAATCTTTGAGTGGTCATAATGTTTTGGCTTATCGGTCAACCCAAAGTGAATTATACACCCTTACACTTGTGTCAGTGCCACACACACACACACACACACGGACACACGGACACACACACACACACACACACACACGGACACACACACACACACACACACACACACACACACACACACACACACACACACACACACACACACACACACACACACACACACACACACACACACACACACACACACACACACACACACACACACTAGGGTTAGGCACAAATACTATTTGATAAGGGTTAGCAACAGAAATCTCCGAACCTTGGTTTCCTGTGTGAATGTCCTGAATTGGATCCATCCAACCACAATGGACCTACCTCCCTTTTTACTTCTTCAAATTACCTCGGTCACGTGACCTTTGTTACCTGGCCTCCACCACATGACCTTTTCCTCCATCCTGGACATTTTTGCGTGTAGTTTTCACGCTGAGTCTTGGCAAAACGTGACTCTGCTACGGCATCCTCTTGGAGACTGACAGGTATATTACAAGCTCCGGCGTGATTCTATGCAATATCGGTACATGTAGAGTATGTAACCAATATAATCATAAAATAATTATAAATTGAATACTGCACTGACAGTTTATTGGGTATGAGTATCAAACACTTAGCCGGCTGAAGGATTGAACGGTGGCTCTGAAAAGTCCCGAACTTGAAGATGTCAGTTGTAGTCAGTGTGGTTTCCAGTTTCCAGTGGACTCAGTGCTGTCCCGGAGTCACGGCCAGAAAAAGCATTTATCAGACCTCTCCTGCAGCTTAATCTACTTCTTTGGTGGTGAACATGTTCAGTATGTTCAAAGGAATTGTGGCTGAATGCTACTTTCTCCACTATGTTGTGGAAAATCACAAGTCTTCAAACATACTGAGCAAGCAGATCTGTGTCAGGGAAGTGGATTTAGTGGTTTTCTCCAACCACTATTGACCAAACTACAGACTGTTCAGAGCCGCCTTTCAGTCATACTAAAACAAAATGGTATATCTGATGGAGTATTCCTTAACCATTCTTAGTGTATGCTTTTTAGGAGGATCTCATTTGGTGCCCTATGCAGATTTTAATACAGAGTTTGTTTTAACTTTAAACAGAGCCATGCTAGCAATTCCCCTTGTTTGAAGTCTGTATGCTTTGTCTCTGCATGACGCTGTGAGCAACGATTTCTTTCTCTTAGTTTTTTTCCTCCTATGTGTTTGGTAACACACCCAAACACAATAATTCTTTTTGGTGCATAACACATGTTTCCCATTATGGTTTTCTCACCTAGGGAAATTGTGGCCTTCAGGATATTACAACAACATGAACCCCTGTATAGCAGAAACAAACAGTTCTTTTTAAAATTTGCTTTTATTTATTTATTTGTTCAACCATTGATGGTGAAAGTTCATTCTTGAACTTGGTAGTTAGCCTGGCTCTGCCCAACTATTGCTCAATGTCAGTCTTCTCCGCTGTCATTATAGTCTGGAAATCCTGTTCGCGTTAAGGTTTGGGTAAGTCGATGACATTGAAGTAGTTCCAACAGTGGCTGCTCTAAACGTTTATTAATCCGAGGTCTACGCCCATTAGGATCATAGACTGTATATAAAAGTGGACGTAGTTTCCGGGTCTGAAAAATGAGGTCAATGTGGAAGTGACTTAACCTGTAGTACAACTCAGTGCCGCTGGACTCCCATTCGACCCCTTTGGGTCAGGTTATAACAGGCTACTTGATAGTTGCTTGAAAAGATCCATGTAGTTGCATTTTGCAGAGCTTTCAATCACATCTGATTGTCATCACACATACATCCTAGCGGGAATTTATGAAAAGAGCCTGTAAGTGGACCTTTAGATTCAGTGGTATATTCTACTTGGATGGTAAAGACAACCCTCAGCACAGTGTGGTGCCTCACACCTCTGCCCTGGGGATAGTCACCATTCAGTGGTCACACTCTATTTGGCCTCCATTGATTCATGAAAACAGAACTTAATCTGACCGCATCCCTCCAGGGTTCCCCCCCCCCCAGCTATCAGCCTCGCCGTGTGGGCAGCGCTCATCAATACAGTTCCCGGCTGCGGCCTGCAGCTGGTGACTCCCACCTGCAAACTCCCACTCCAACAAACAACGTGTAAACACCCATCAAAAACTACTTACAGGACCAAAGCAGAACAGTGAATAGGATTTGTTGGTGGTTTTAGTTGCTGTGTATATTTGCATGCATGGGTTTATTGAAAGAACAAACAGTACTAAGGAAAGGATCCATTACTGTGGTTTATGAATCATATACTGATCTTCATTTCAAGCCTCAATAACTAAACACAGACTCTTGGTTTTTCTTTTTATTTCCTTCTAAATGCACTTTTTAATGGATTTTCTGTCGTGCACTAACATGTCATTGCCTTAAAATGCGGAGCCACACGTTTTTTTTGTTGTTTTTTTATGATTGTTGTTTTCCCCATCATCAAGCATTTTAGGAACAAATTGAATCATTATTACAGCACGCACAGAGGTGTTGTTTGTAGAGAAAGGCTCTGACTGATGTGCGTCCGGTTCCGAGGCCGACCGGCTGGCGCTTGATGGGCGCACATGGTATTTAGCTCCCTATTGTGTGTTTGCGAATGGATTTGTCAGTCACAATAACATTACGGCGAGCTCATGCGTCGGTTAGCATCAGCGGCAAAATATTTTATTATGACGAGCTCACCTGTAAAAAAAATAGCAAGAGGAGGTGCGATAGTGAAGGAGGGGAAAGCTGTGGAGGAGGAGGAGGAGGAGGAGAAGTGGTACTGTGGTTTGTCGGCTGATTACAAATTATCTTAATTATCTTCAGTCCCTCGAGATGCGTTAGACTCCATGTAAACAGCAGCACAGGGAATGTTCCTCGCTCTCATTTCCACCCCCTTCAATCTTTAGCCTATATGTTTCTATTTATAATTTCCTTTCCTCCGTCCCCTCCCTCTCGTTTCCCGTCTTAATATGTAGGAGTGCGCCTTTTGCCTTTATTGACCATCTGTTTGTGTGAGCAGACTTTCTCCTATAGCGCCTGTGTGTGTGAGCATGTGCACCGACGTCATGAAATGACTGCACAGTGTTGGGTTGACGGTGATGTGCAGCGACAGCGTCTCCAAGTTCGACCAGGCGTCCACCATCGTGGCCGCGAGCTGAAGCCAATTTGGAAGGACCAGTGATGACTGCTACATGCTGGGGATACCAAAAAAAAAAAAAAGATCCCAACTTGTGTTTTCCCTCAGTGCATGTTCCATTGGGGATTTTGAGAGTCATAATATTAGCTAAGCCCAGAAAAAGCATCTCTGTCCACCCCTAGCCTAAAGAACACCCTCAGTGCTTCGCATACACCAAGTATTTCTAAAGACTGATGACATTTTGACTAATTGGCACCATTCAAATATGCAGAATTATCTATTTCCTGTCCTTGTTTCCAGTGTAGTAATATGTGAACGGGCAGCTTTCACTGTGTTACTTCGACACTGATAAAAACTTAAAAACGGGAACATTTTCAGGCCAGTTCTGTAAGGAGCATCTGTGTTTTTTTCTATTATTTCCGAGTAGATTTATTCACAATGGAAATTAGATGTAATAATATCTTGGGGAAGTGTGTGTGTCCAGATTTGACTGAGTTATTACTCAGTGTCACATCCACCACCACCGCTGCACTGCTGCGTTTGACCGTGTTGATAAATTCCATCGTACACAGGCAGTCGATTTGTCTCATGTCACGATTTTCTCAACACTAACCAGTGTATTATAGAAAAAATACTAATACATTTTGATTTATATGGTGCTTTTCATTGTATTCAAAGACATTTTTACAAAGGCTAAAACACAATAAAAGTATAAAACAAGCGACATTGATCAAACATTAAAAGCAGCTCTGAAAAAGAGAGTTTTGAACATGGATAGATCGGTGCAGTGTCAGAGGTGTTTGAGAGGGAGAGGAGGCAGCTCTGGAGAGGACTGTGGCCCCGGTCCGGTGTTTGGTTCTGATGGGTTCGGAGGAGCGGAGGCTGCAGGAAGGAGTGTAGTGATGGAGCAGGTCGGGTTGTGGAGGGCTTTGTGAGTGAGGAGAAGGACTTTGAATTAGATCGGGAGCAGGGATGTGTATGTAGAGTAAGATGTTGTGAAAGTGAATTTAGCAATAACCTCGTGTTTTGTCACTATTCACATGCTAATAATCTATTGATAATCATTTGCTTTAATTCATCTGTCAGGGATAAGTTTCTCTTGGGAACTTAGTCAACTTTCTGTGTGTGTTAAAAAGTGTTTTTGGGATCGTAGTGATGTGACTCATTGTGGTTTAGTCAACATGAGTCTGTGTGTGTGTAACATAAAGAGGTCAAAGTCAGAAGCCCAGGTTGTAAATTTGAAGCAACGCTCTTCTCTGCAGTGTTTATCTGCTGGACATCTTCTGTATGTGAGGAAAAGGTTGAGATCATGGAACAATGTAGGACTTTTAGAGACTATGTCCTATATAAGAAAGCGTATTTCTGTTACTAACCCTGAGTTAATTGTAGAAAACTCTCTATATCATGCACAATGTTTGGACAACCACAACAAGTGTTTTGTGCCACGGGATTGTTAATAAAATGTTTCCATAATATTCAAATATTTTAAAATATTCAAATATTCCTTATGACTCCATCCATCCATTATCTTTACCTGCTATATCCTGAATGGGACTTTGGGGCGAAGGCGGAGGTGCAGCCAGGACATGTCGCCATGGGGCCAAGACAAAAAGACCGAAACAGACACGCACGCTCGCATTTACACATACTGGCAGTGTACAATCACAAATGAATCTAGTATGCATGTTTTTGGATGGTGGGAGGAAGCTGGAGTTACCCAGAGAGAACCCGGGCCTCCTGCCTTCATGTGTGGAACACATCTTGGCTTAAGGTTCGAACCACTGCACCACCATGCCGCCTTCTTTACTATTATTCATTTTACACTGTGTTCGAGCTGCCCTGTAGTGGACAGAACTTTGTGAAGTCATACACGATTTCAATAAGACTTTTAATAAAAAAAAAAAAAAAAAAAAAAAAAAAAAAAATGAAATAGTGCAGACACCATAAAGTGACATGAATGTGAAGGTGTGTTAGAATAAGGTCAGCGGTGGCAGGGTGGCGGTCGCATCTAGCGCTCCGGATGCAGCCGGGTGCAGAGCGAGGCGGCAGCCCGCCGTGGTGAATGATGTTCTAATGAGCGGCGGTCTGAGTCCCTCCTCCTTCCTGTTCAAATGCAAACACAGTGTCGCTGTTTGTTCTCCGCTGTTGCTTTGGTTTGTTTCAGCTCAAACTGTTCCTCCGCTAATGTTTTATGCGCTACTTTTTTATGCACTCTGCTTTGTGTCCTCCTCGTCGGGATGTATGATTGTCATACTTTCCGTCTTTTTCGCATTAGCGTTATGGCTCTGACCGTATGACGAGATCGGCGGAGTTTGCCAAGTTTGTGGCTGCAGTTTGAGCATGTTTGTGTGTGTGTGTGTGTGTGTGAATGTCAGTATCAATGTGTTTTATTCTTGAAGTTTGATTGCCCATATTTGTGGCTTTATAGATGATCTCAGCATTGCGTGCTCTGTGGGCTTATGTTGATGTTGTGTTTGTGTGTGTGTGTGTGTGTGTGTGTGTGTGTGTGTGTGTGTGTGTGTGTGTGTGTGTGTGTGTGTGTGTGTGTGTGTGTGTGAGTGTGAGTGTGTGTGGATGTGTGGGTGTTTGGAGCCGGCATATGAGGCAGGTTTGGGGGCCAGCGTGTTGCGGTGTAACATGGCCTTCCTCCAAAGCCCTGTGGCTGTTGAACTTTTATGGAGTCAAGCACTGCACAGACCTTTCAGTCTACCCGGTACACATCACATCACACACACACACACACACACACACACACACACACACACACACACACACACACACACACACACACACACACACACACACACACACACACACACACACACACACACACACACACACACACATACACACATACACATGTGTATGCAGCAGCCCAGTCTTCATTAGAAGTGCCACCAGTAGCCAAGCCCGTAGCTTGACACTTCAAAGAGCTCTCTCTCTCTGTCTCTTGTCTCTGTCCTCTGCCCTCTGCTCGTTCACTCATTTTTCGCTGCTTGTTTTCGTCCTCCGTTCCTCTATGACTTTAATTCCTCTCTTTCTTCTACCACTTTTTTTTTTCTCGTCGCTCATTTTCCTCTTCTTTTTTTTTTTTTCACTCGGTTGAAACACTTCTAATTCTCTCCGTGTGATCTTGTAAAGGTCTATTCCCATGAAAAGCGTCCCTTTGTCGCAGCACACACTCACCTGGATTCAGTCGTGGGCTTAAAAGGAAGCTCCCAAAACTTTGTAGTTGGCTCCTTTGTGCGGATCAGCAGCTGGAGCTGTTAGCGCCATCAAAAAAGTGGCACAAGTTCATTTGCACATTCTCATAAAAGAGCTTCAGCTGGAAGCTTTGTGAGTCTGTCACTGTTTGGACTTTCATTTAAAAGAATGCATTCGTACCCTTCACTCCTGTCTCGCTGCTAAACACGGGCCACACAGCGTCTCTGTTAGAGAAAAGCTGCTTGGCTAATATAATACCTTCCCGCCACTGCCGCTGGTCAAATGCACCGTGCATCAATTTATTCAAGATTTTTCTCTTTAATATTCATTCTTGAAAATGAAATTGTAACAACAGAAGATTTTGTCTTCTTTTTTTGACTGCACTTACTCTCAAGCATTATAATGCAAATAGAGTAATCAGTTTTATTGTGGTGTTTTGTCAGGACCTTTAATGCTACAGAACACGAGTTAGTCTCTCTTGCTCTCTCCCATTAATCAATCAATCAAAATCGAATTAAACGTCAGCTGTTTCCTCGTGTTTCCACTCTTTACATGCAAAGCTTAGAAAATGTAGCTCCATGTTTATATCATATAGAAATAGGTTTGTCTAAAAGATCCTCCAATCTACTCTTGACAAACTGTTTTCACCGTTGTGCTTCCAGACCGCTTCTGTTCTCCATGAAGAACTGTCCTCTTCATTTTTCAAAACCAGTATTTACGTCAACAACCAGCGAATATTTTCTATCCAAAATGTAATGTAGTCGATTTTTCCTGGTGAAACATTTCTTTATGGAATCTTGTGGCTGCTCATCAGCCGTGAGATTAATAGTCACAGCAGAACCCAGAGGAGACAGTATGACTGTCTGAGGGAAGCACATGGCTGCAGTCAGTGTTGTTCAGCTCCGGCCAAGAAGCGTAATATCCTTCACCTCGCAAAACAACACGGAGAAGACTTTTCTCATATTCTCCTTCCTCTCATAATCTCTGTTGTGTCTTCTTCTGGTTTCTGTAGTTAAACATTCTGCACACACACTCTCACACACACTCACAGAGCTCAGAGAGCGAGAGAGGCTGTATCGCAGGCTCATCCTGATGGATGCGGTGGGGGGCACTGAGCCCTACTTGGCTGCAGACCAGATCCCACATATCGATTGATCCTCGAGCTGCAGCCGAAGTGCTTTTTTTTTTTTAAGTTTTCAAGTTCCACCGGGCGCAGATCCCACTTTGCGCGCAGATGCACGCACGTCATGATTCAGCCTTCACCGTGCACAATCTCTGCGCTCGATCCACACGGCGATGAATCACTGCCGCGCATGACAACGGGCCTGGAACGACAGCAGGGACGTGACTGCAGCGGGGCACAAAGTTCAGTTTGCAAAGTTGAAATTAAATGCGAGGCAACGAACGTGCCGGTGAAACGAAATCTTTCACTCGCAGTATTTTCGGGCTTCGGTGTTGTTTCAGTGTTCAAACCAGTCACCATGTGCTCTCCAGCTGTGTGTACTCTTTCACAGCATCTCCCAGACCAGAGGCAAAAGCTGCTTCTGGCTTTGACTCAGGGAGACCCCAAATGAGTGAGTGTGTGTGTGTGTGTGTGTGTGTGTGTGTGTGTGTGTGTGTGTGTGTGTGTGTGTGTGTGTGTGTGTGTGTGTGTGTGTGTGTGTGTGTGTGTGTGTGTGTGTGTGTGTGTGTAATAGGGGGTAACCCTGTGACACACTTTTAACTTTGTTCCTTCATTACAGGAAGCATTACTCACTTGTTTTCTTTTTAGCTTTTACCCCTTCGTACCTGGTGCTCCCCTTTTTCATGACCAAACTTTCTCTCTCTCTCTCTCTCTCTCTCACACACACACACACACACACACACACACACACACACACACACACACACACACACACACACACACACACACACACACACACACACACATATATACCTTAGGGTATTAATAGTTCTGCTAATTGTGCAGAATATTTAATCGACCGTCTTTGTGAGCGAGAGCGGGAGGAGAAAATGGCTTCCAATTAGCTCAACTTTGAAACTTTTGGCCACCACTCTCCCCCTCTTCTTTTTTTGTTTCTTGAACGTTCCTCTTTGCAGCCCCCAGCTAGGGGTGTGTATAAATGTGTGTGTGTGTGTGTGTGTGTGTGTGTGTGTGTGTGTGTGTGTGTGTGTGTGTGTGTGTGTGTGTGTGTGTGTGTGTGTGTGTGTGTGTGTGTGTGTGCGTGCGTGTGTGTGTGTGTCATGAGCTTGAGGGTCTGGCACTAAGACGGCCAATTAAAAGCAGTGCCGGCAGCGAAGGACCAATGGGAGCGGGGCGCCAATGCACTTCCCCACCGTCGACGTGGTAACGCAAACCAGATGCAGAGTCGGGCAGCGTGTGTCTCTGTGTGTCTGTGTGTGCGCTTGTGTTTGCTAACGTCTACTGTACGTGTTTGTGCAAATGCCTCTTTGCTGATACACACTTTTTGCCTGTGCATGTAATGAACATCTTTACCTTTTTGGAAGAAGAGTTGCTGAGCTTGCAGTTTTGTTTATGTGAGAAGAAAAGGGCGGAACAAAGAGCGTCGGAGAACACGAGTGTGGTCGTAGAAAGAGAGGTTATCCCCTCCTCGCTCTCGAGGAAGAACAATCAGTTGTTGACATTTATTGTCATAAAACATCCTCCCGCTTTCATCCTAAACTGTGAAGGGTAACATTATGCACATGATTGCGTCTTCTCATTACTTTCTTTTGGCTTTTTCAAAGTCATATTTCCTCATTTCATACACTTACATCCTTTTGAAGCGTGCGAGTGGTTTCATATTGCATCTTTCCACACTGGCTGCCTGCTGCAGCCTATAGGGGACTGCTGTGTATATTAAATCAGGGCATCACACTGGTGCAGTGAACGCATCATTGTGAGTCTTATAAGAACTCGTGTGACATAAAACCTACCGTCAGGATCGGAACATGTTCGTTTCAGTCAATCGTCACAGAGCACCGGTCCGTTGAGGATTCATTTCAGTTCATTAAATTAAACACAAATACTTATTTTACTCTGTTTCAACTTTTAATTTGACAATTTTTTGGGAGGGAGAAGTTTGTGACTCAGCATTTATCATGGAAGAGAAAAAAGCTCTCCGTCAGATCCTTCAATTCAGTTAAATCGTTTCTGATTTATGAGACAAAAAATAAGTGCAGTCCATTGAAAACAGGTGTGATGGCATTTGAGAGTAGATTAGCTTGCATGTCATTTTTATTTACTGATATGAGTGAATCAGCCAAACGCCTAAAGGAATTCAACAAGTGAGCAGTTAAAGCTGAGGTTTCGATTTTATATTAAAAAAAAAAAAAGATACCCGTTGATTGTTTGAAATCACTCAGCTTTTGTAGCAGCGGAGTTTTCCCAACGTCTCGCTGCACTTTTTTCCTTTTACTCACTCCGCTTTGCTGAGGATATATTGGACGCCTGAAGAAAATATCAGACTTCCCCTCCAGACTTTCAATTTGAACCAAGATGGTGTCTGGAGATACTTTCAGCGCCGGGGTACTTTGGGGGATGATTAAACACACACACACACACACACACACACACACACACACACACACACACACACACACACACACACACACACACACACACACAGCAGCTGTATAGTATATGATGGATCGCAGCATCCCACAGGGCGCATGAAGTTGAGGTAAAGTGGATCAATCTGTGCCAGTGCGTCCGTGGACGTGTTTGCTTTCTTTTTCCCTTATTGGCCGCCTAACGGTCTGACTGGGTTTCTCGGGGGCAAAAAACAGGGAGATGGTTGCGATTACTTCTGATAATTATGTTGTTTGATTAACAAGTAAACGCAGATTTTCCATAAAATACACCACAAAAAAAACACGTGGCAGTGATGAAAACCGGAGACAGCTTTGGGGTCTGAACTCGCACTGTGTGTTAACTGAGTCACATCATGTAGGAGGTTTGACTGATTGTGGCAGATTTATTGTGTGATCAATGGTTTCGGGAGGGAGAGGATGCATGGAAATAGGCACAGAGACCTTACCGGGACAACTTGTGCAGAGGGGATGATGCAGAGAGGGATGGACAGAAAGGGACAGGCGTTGAAAAGGAGGGAGAGCGATGAATGGAGAGCGAGATGGAAAGTGACAGTCAGACAAAGGGGCGGAGGGACTAAAGACTCCGTCTGCGGCTGCTCGTGACAGATACCGAGACAAGAACTCATGACCCGTGAGAGGTGCGGAAATTGCTTTTATTTGCAGCGTTACTGCTTCCTGCGTCGGGCTCTTTGGGAAATGGTGTCCTCTTGATTTTGTGTTTCCAAATTTGCATCTCAACCTTTTTTTTTTTCTTCAATCCAGTTTGTGGACTCTCAAAAGAAGGAAGGCCATCTGTCCGTTTGGTTGCAGTAGATTAGATATTGATCTCCGTGTGCCATATTTTCATCAAAGTATATAATGTGATATCGATTCAGTATCAGGGTCTCGTCTGGCTGAAATATTTGCCAGTGTGTGCAGGAAGTTTACATTTGTAGCCTGGATCTCAATGGTCTCTGTACCGTCCTTTTTTTTTTTTTTTTTTTTTTGGCAAAGGAATCATTGTACACGCAATCTTATTTAATGCAGAGCACGGGGACTGTTTATAGTGGCAGCATGGATGTGGACATCTTTTATTTGGTCATGAAGAGACTTATAATGGCACACAGCTCTTTAAAAGTGGGTTACACAGATGGAGGTGAACAAGCTGCCTCTACTGTTAAGCATCTTCTAACCTGTGCTATGTTGTTTCTAATTAGTTGGCCTCGGATCATCAGTTTGTCTTCATAGCATGACTTTTTTTCAAGACTAAATAGGCCACAATTAAAATTGAAGTTTAAAACAAAGCCTCCTTAGATGTTATTAATGAAGACTTTAAGAGTCCTTACAAACAGAGGCCGTGACTAATAAACAACACGAAAATGCAAAATACTCCCCGGCAAATACTTTGCATTGACACTATTCATACGTGCAGAGATTAAAATGTGCGGCGGCTTTTCCAAACGTAAGTTCAAACACATTCGCACCAGCTTATTATCTTATCTTTTTAAAATCGTGGCAGGTTTTAAAGGTATACTTCTTTACTGTCGTAAACATGGACTCCTTTTTCTTTTAAACTGTCACAGAGATGCTTTAACAAGATATATCGTAGTTCGCAACAGTCAGTCATGAGGCAGGCAGGCAGGCAGGCAGGCGGCCGAGCTGAGAATATTTTGGGTTCAGACCGTAGACTGTAAATAAAAGTGGACGTAGCTTCTGGGTCTAAAAAATTAGGCAGATGCGTAAGTACCATAAACTGCAATACCACCGAGTGACGCTCCAAAAAGGGTCCGTAGACTCCCATTCAAATTCTCTCATAAAATACAAAGTCAATAGTCAAATTCTTTTGGTGTTGCTCGCTAAAGTCGCTCCTTCTTATCAGTTGGAGGGGTGGTCTTGAGATCCCTCTGCGTGTGCGCTGCAAGTGCAGCATCTGAAGGAATTTTCTCCACACTGGTAACTCTGAATAACGAGAGGCCAGAAATGCACAATGTGATTGGTTGATGTGTTTTCATTGCCGCGTGAAAGCTTTTGTGCTCTTTTACTTCTCCGCATTTGTTTGACAGCTGTAGTTGCCCGTCACTTTGCAGATGGAGATTTGACCTAACACAGGATGCAGTGATGACTTACCGGACGGATCCAAACACAAGACACAGACAGAGTGGTTTTGAAAGAAAAGGTTTATTGTCTTTCTCAGCAATGGGGGTGGTGTGAGGGGAGGGCCTGGCAGGCGTGGGGAGCTGGTGGTTACCAGAGCGGGGCAGAGTGAGACGAGGGCTGGACAGACATGAGCTGGCAAACGAACAGGGAGGGTATTGTCCGCACCGTCTGAAACATCAACCTGGCGGAGGTGGATGCAGGGCTAAGGTTGATATATATGAGCTAATAGGAGGCAGATGTAACACAGTATAAAACACAACAGACCAGTAAAGATGAAAAGGCTTTTCAATCGTTACTCCTTTATGTGCAATTCAAAACTAAATCATTTGTACCTAACCCGAGTGACTTTTATATTTTATGGCTGTGTCATGATGCGCACCAACTACCTGATTAACATCAGATTAAATAGAGAAAAGTAAGCTTCATTTTTTTTTACATGATAAACTGCACCAGGAAGTTGCATTGCTTTAATTATATATGTCAGCGTGATTTAATATGCGGGACACCCACCACACATGTCCTGCAGCATAAATATGTCATTTTGCCTGGATCTGCGCTGGGCCGGGTACAGAAATAGAGCCCTACGTATTTGAACCTGAAACCAGTGTATAAACTAACAGAAAAATCCACAAGCTTCTTGTCAACGAAATTATTTTTATTTTGATTCATCGTCGTGAACTCTTCGCTTCTAAAACGAAAGCTTCATACACTCGCTGTGATGGACCTCGCGCCCAGTTGAAAACCCAGGTTCATGTTTCTGTCCAACTGGACGTTTGATGCTACCATCCACACTGACCTTCATCTTCAGTGGTAGAATAGGACGTTTCTAGGCTTCTTCCTACTTTATGAACGCCACATAACCAGTAATAAGGAATGACAGCCGTCCACTTCTTACCCGTGGAACTTAGTTTTCCCCAGCAGCCGCGAGAAGGTCTCTATTTTGGTTTGAAGCTGATCTTAAAAAAAGGAAACAAAACACAACAAGAGAGCTGAGTGGAAGATGATATTCCACCATCCTTCCGATCGCATGCTGCCCTCTCCTTTTCAGCTTATTAGCCAGTTCGGCGTCAGAGTTTCCGACAAGCCTGACGGTAAATCCCGAAGCTTTATGGGAATCCTCTGCTAATTAGGATTCACCTTTTGCGAGGGAGATTTTTTTTTTTCCTTTTTTTTTAGGAATCTGGCGTGGCGCTGTGGAAACAAATGCTCGTTGAGGCCAAGGGAACAGAGAGAGTTTGAGTCTCTAAGTACGTTTCATCCCTGCAGCGGAGGAGCAGTGAACGCCTCGGGGCCCCGGCGGCTTCATACCTGCTGCCTCCACATCGCTGCTCGCAGGTAGCTGCCCACACACGCTTACTACTTTTGGAGAAAAAGACACGAGACCGATAGTAGTGGGGTAGCGGTGCATATAAATGGCGGCCGGCGGTGACTTTTCCATCAAACAGTCGTGATCCACGAGCCTTTTCGGTTTGGCTGCGGCTCCATTAAAGCGGCCTCGACGTCGTGTGAAAGAGTTATTGATCAGACTTGGAGTGCACGCTGATAATTTAGTGGACTAATGGCGAGGTGATAAATTGGTGCAGACAAATGTCGGCATTTTGGATCATAGTCGGAGGAAATAAAGCTGTTGCCAAACTGCACATACACACACACACACACACACACACACACACACACACACACACACACACACACACACACACACACACACACACACACACACACACACACACACACACACACACACAGCATTTATTTCCTAAAATAGCACTTTTCTATATGGAACTTCTGAATGTACGTGTGCAGATTAACGACCTCCTCGTTCTGTTTCCTCTCTCGATGAATGGATTCAGGGATTAAAGCGCTCCTTCCTCACCAGAGAAACGGTGTGAAAGAAGGAGTGTGTGTGTGTGTGTGTGTGTGTGTGTGTGTGTGTGTGTGTGTGTGTGTGTGTGTGTGTGTGTGTGTGTGTGTGTGTGTGTGTGTGTGTGTGTGTGTGTGTGTGTGTGTGTGTGAGATAGAGTGAAGTCACAGAGGAGAAAAAAAGTGGACCGGCGGTTTAATGAGAAGCCTGGCTCCGATGCAAATGGGAATTGATTGGCGCTGCCAACATCTCAGGAAATACTTAACTCTGAGGAGGAGAGAGAGTGTGTGTGTGTGTGTGTGTGTGTGTGTGTGTGTGTGTGTGTGTGTGTGTGTGTGTGTGTGTGTGTGTGTGTGTGTGTGTGTGTGCGCAAGCGTGTGTGTGTGCAGGGAGGGACGTGTGTTTATCGTGAACACGCCGTCTCTTCAGTGTTCTTTACTTGTCACTTTATCAGTAATGTCTAATTATGCTCTTGTCGGGGCGGATGAGTTTTTGACACTTTTACTGACATACACGTTTTTTTTTGTGTTGTTTCAAAGTTTCTCCTCCACCCAGAAAGGAAACGGCTAACTGGTGGAGGGGTGGGGGGGTAGCCTTGTCGTCTCACGTTAGCAGAGGCTAGCTACGGCTCCTGGAGGGGACGTCGTGTGACATTTAGAAAAGGCGACGGAGCGGGCGGCCCCCGTCGATCGATGTGCTCCGTTGTGCCGACGCAAATAAACAGACTCCTTCCTCCAAGGCCGAGACAGGGCACCAAAGATTTTACGACGTCTGCATGCGAGGAACATTGATGAAAGTAATTATGCAGGTTAATTGGATGGGCACTGCTACTGAAGACACACCAGCGGTACCAAAACAGACGAAGTGTCGGTCTGTTTTATCGGAATAATAAGGTCGCAGCGAAGGTCGTAGCCCAAAGCTTCAGTTAACACCAGCATGGCCTTTAAAGAATTCGCAAAATTGCTCTTTAAGGAACATCCTCTGTGGATTAACATCCCACCGCTCAGTCAACCTTTCACCTCCTTTTTCTTTGTCTTCTTCCTCAATGCCAAGAGCCCTTTAAAAGTTGACAAAGTGGCCTTCAGCTCTCATTTGCGGACGGATCACTCATTCGGAGCTCCATTAGTGTCTTGTGTTGTGTGATCCCAGTGAATTAGCTGCAATCAAGCCGTCTTACTGATGCTAATCTGAAACAACTTAACGGGGTTAGCCTAGCTGCTGCCGGCACTCCAATTAAGATCCGCATGAGTCACTCGACATGCCGTCGCTTTCGAAAAATGCAATTCAAAAGACAGTCGCTGCATGAATTTGGTTCATGAGGGAACGCATGATTTGGATGTTTCCGCGTTGCCATGCGGCCGTGATCAGCATGTTGTGATTTTGGAAGAACTGCGTCCACTGGAAGTTTGAATGTCCAGTCAGAATTATTCTGGAAATGACCGATCACTAATTTCAGCCTTGCTTCCCAGTCATGCGGTAACGTCTGTTCCCTTTGTAGCTTCATAAATGAAACTTAAGATGAGGGCTCGGCTAATGAACAATACCTTCTGTAATAAAGAAAACCAAGAGGGAATGTAGAAAAGATGTAGTTTCCCTTCATCTTGCCAAGCAGGACGTGATTTCAGAGCACACACTGCATCGACATGGAGAAGCAGCCAGATGTGGTAAAGCAAGAACTAAACGGGCCAGTGGGTGAATTAAGTGAGAGTAGAGAGGGAAGACGCTGACTTTTTTTTAGGACTTTCTTTCAAATTCTGTGTATTGACTAACCTTTTGTAGAAAATCCATCTCACTGCTTAGTTAGACCCCAAAATGAACAGATACTTACTGAAACTGATGGGATTTCCTTCTTTCACTTCTTTTCACGTCTTCTTTTAAGTTGAGAAATTTGTTTTATTTAGAAATAGTTTTTTTTTTTTTTTTAATTCGGGTTATTTTACGCAGACATTGCAGCTCCCTCCTCCAACCATAGCAGCTCAGACTAGCGGTTGTTTTTGACCTCAAAGCCCGTGTTGGAAGAGCAACTGCCGGCCGCAGCCTTCAACAGGGGAGATTTGCGGGTGCAGAAGAGGGCGAATGAGGAGGCCAACTCGTGGACCTCAGAGGACCCAAATGGAGAGTGAATAAGTGCAAGCTGTGGATTTTCTGATTGACTGATAGTCTGTATGAAAAAAAAAACTAAAGGAGCGAATACTTGAATCCAGTACAGACCTGCCAAATCTGATTCAACTGACAAAATGTTGATTCCTGGACAGCCTTGATTTGTGGGAAATGGTTCATGCAGCTAGAACCAGCAGGTTGTTAGCTAAGCTTCACATTAAGACTGGAAACAGCGTGTCTGTATATCTGGTGACAAAATCTGCCTAACAGCACATCTTAAGCTCACATATCCATAGACTGTATATAAAATAAACATAGTTTCCGGGTCAGAAAAGTAAAACCAATGTAGAAGTGCCTTAAGGTGCAATACCACTGGGGGCCACTAGGGGGTTGCCTGATTTATTGACAGGCCTGGGGCGGAGTCAGGTCTACAGGTCGGTTGGCCTCATGTCTTCGGGTTGTCAATCAGACAGAGTCAGTACCACTGCTCGCTTCTACCCAGCTCATTCAAATACGGTCACTTCTTGTTTAAAAAAAAAAACAAGACGGCGACGGCTGAGATGCCGAACACAAGCTGTCAAAACAGCAGGTCACAAACCAATGGGTGACGTCATGGTTGGTTACCGGTTGATTCTCATGTGTTTAGTTTGTACCGGATTGTTTCACAGGGATTATGATTCATACGGTTTCTTGGCCCAGATCAATAACTTCCTGGAGTCGGTCGTTGCATCGATTAGTGAGCTTCAGAGCAGCTCGTAGGAACATTTTGTTGTCTTTGGATAAAACCAAGCTAAATATCTTCCCCTGTTCCCTGTCTGTGTTAAGCTGATCTAAGCTAAGTGGCTTCTGGCACTTACTGATACACAAATAGTATATTCATACACTTTTTTTTTTCTTTTTTTAACTGACTATTCACTTTCCTACCTTAAACTAGCCTCTTACAGACGACTGAGTGGCAAAATGGCCACACGATGTTTCCTCTTGTCATGCATGAGCAAATGTTTGCCGCTCAGGACTACAAAAAAAGACATGAACACACACACACACACACACACACACACACACACACACACACACACACACACACACACACACACACACACACACACACACACACACACACACACACACACACACACACACACACACAAACCTCTAAATAACAGCGTGATGCTGCAGTTATCTCACTCTGTTGTAGGACATTAATGGCTATTCGCCAACCGCTGGTATTTACTCAGCACCCATTAGGGCTGATTGTTAGCCTATGTGGCTAATTAGCATTCCCCAGCTGGCTCCTTCACTCTGTTATTAAAGCTTTCTTATCCACCAGCCGCTACGCTAGCAAATGTACTGTAGATCTGTTATGTGCATCTGACCTCGCTGACTTCCATGTTCAGCTCTTTAGCCATGAGCAGCATCGCCAATGATATTTCACACAAATCCAGAGATTTCAACACTGTTTATCCATCTCTCGTGAAACCATACAATAGGTTCTCTTTCCATTCGACAGGAGTTTTAAATATATCAAGAGGGAAAACAAAATAATGCTTTAAATCCAGGTGTTGTCCACCACCCAAAGCACCTCTGATGGTGGTCAGAAGTATTGTCGACCACAGAAACAGGTGCCGCATGTCTCGAATCATTGTGAAGCACATCAAACCAATGCAAATCAAACAGGTGGTAGACAGTTTGGATAATAACACCCATGCAGAAAATAGATATGTGATAGGAACCACTTGAAACAAAGTGATTGCTGTCTTTTTTTTTCAAATGTCAGTTGAGGATGGGATGTGCTTGCTTTGAATACAAAAATGTATTCCAGTGTTTGTATAAGAGACATCTGAAACACAGCTTTACCACATCTAGAGATGACTAGATGCCACCAAAGGGACCTTGAAGCAGGACGATAACGCAGCATATTTTGTCTCTATTGTCTATTTAAAAGTACCGTTTGATTGTTCTGAAAAAAAAACAGGCGGTGTTTGCTCCCCAGTGTTCATCAGAGCAGCAGAGAAAACAGTCCTGTCGTGCTCTAATTGTGCTGTAGATCTCTCTCTGGCTCTCTGTCTCATTTCCCTCTTGCTGGTCCCTTTGTTTCCCAGTGAAAGGCACATTGTTTAGGCCGTGTGCACCTGGGAAGCCATCGGCCTCTTCACACAGTGCAGCCCCGGGTACCCCAGAGAGCCGGCTGCTCCTCGTGCTTCCCGTACCTTTTATTCCCCATGCTCCTCTGTTTCCTGATGAGCCTCACCTTCTGTACTCCATCTTCTGATCTCTTACTCTACCCTATCCTCCTTTGGCTCTTTTATTCCTTTTTCGTGTTGCAGATTCCCTTTTTTTTTTTTTTTTTTTTTTTACCCAAGTCTTTGAGGATAGAGATGCTTTCTTGGAACAAAACGTATCCCGCCCTAGTTTGTGCTTAGGCTTGGTTGTTGCTGTGACAGCCCTGTTTACTGTGGGAACAGCAACTGCGTTTTTATAATACAACTTTTTTGTAAATGGGCTTTTAAAGAACACTCGTGGGAGATGCTAACGTGACAAACACATTGCAGCTGTTACAAAGTAAAAGCCACCCCACTTCTGATAAAGTGTAAAGTCGTCAGTAAGGCTTATGAGAAAAGATTTCGCTGGATTGCATGCATGCATCATTTTATGAGCCCCATCGTCTTTAGAGAGTAAATTTGAATACAGTGCCGAAATGGCGGTCAGTGACAAGAAATACCTGTTGAACGCAAATATCCATCCATCCATCCATCCATCCATTATCTATACCCACTTAATCCTGTACATGTACACCAAGGACAGATCGGTTGCCCATCACAAAGTCAACATATAAAGACAGACCACCATTCAAACTCAAATTCATACCTACGACCAATGCAGAATCACCAATTAACTTAGAGAAAACTTTCAGAGAAAACCCACTGAGCCCAGGGAGAGTCTTCTTCCTTTAAGCTGATGGTACTAACCGCCGCGCCACCGTGCCGCCCAAACACAAGTATATGGAATGGATATTACAAAAGAAAATGCTGACAATAAGCAGTATCACAAAATGAGACATACTTTTATGAAAATCTTCAGGTTTCTAATTTACATTATTTGGTCGCTGGCCTCGGCCAAGCACCCATTGGGGCTATAGCACGGTAAAATCCAAATTTTGGTAGTGTGCAGTCTAACTTCTCCAACAGTGCATCACATTGATTGTTGTCGAGAGTATGTCTGAAACCAGGCATTATGGTTCCTCTGCTCTCTCCCCACACTATAGTCTCCACTTTCTTTGCTGGGCAGCAATGTTTCATGCACACAGATCTTATTGATCTTTGGGTTTTGACTGGTCTCCTAATTGCCAGCGGCTTCTTTTGTGTTGAAGTGAAATATGTGCCTCTCAAACAGCTGGTTGTGTTGTTTTGCCTTCTGGTCCACGTTGGTGATGTGGACTTATTATTCTACAGTTTGCCTTGCAGTGAGCACAGGCCTAAATTATATATAAATGTGTTTTAAGGAGTATTTAATTCAGCAGTCTTATCCAGACAGTGCAATTTGAAAATTGGCAGATTGCAGAGGTCAGAGGAACCATTAGAGTTATATTTTAAATCTGTCAGGTTGTAATACAAAATCTAAGATTTTCTTTGGAAACATATTAAAGCATATTTCTCCCTCTCCAGTCAGTGATGGAGCTGCCTCACATGTCATAACATTGACCTAATTGTGGAACCTTGAAACAAGCTGCATTGACCTCTGACTTTTTTATTACAAAAACCGGACGTTATATGACATATACACGATGGACAAAAGAACGGATACACTTGCTCTGAAAGGTGAAAGTCAAGTTAATCTGCCAGTAGAATCGTCAGATGCCTCTTTGTCCACCAAACAGTACAGGGCAGAAGCGTGGGCTGCAAACTAGTGCAACAAAAGGTGACACAGCAAGTCTATGACATTTCATTGTAAGGGTCTGACAGAAGACCGTAGACCACCATTTTGGATTTTGTCTGTCTTCCTTCCAGGCAGCCACGGGTTTCCATTCATTTTAGTCAATTAGTACATTTTGGTTTTGATGGGTTTTATAACACCTTAAGATATCCTTATATTTGCCAAATGAGACACACATCAGCTCTTTTAATGTGCCACAAGGCAGCTTTCACTCTCAGCCTCCGAGGTAGAACTGGGCACGAGGGCCTTAAAAACAGTGCAATAAAAATAGTTCACAACTAATAGTTGTAAAGTTATTCAATATGAAGTGATTTCACTTAACTCCCTCTCTCATTTTTTTTCTCTCTGCCACTTTCCACACGCCTCAGCCTCTATCTGTCCATCTCTCAACAGGGTTGTGTTTTGAGGCTCCCTTCTTCTTTGTTTCCTATTGTTTGGATTTTTCTCCATCGCTGATTCTTTCCTCGGCTCTCTCCATCCATCTTTCTTTCCATCGGCTTCTTTTTTCCCCTGGCACTTACTGGTGTTCCCTCATTACAGGGGCTTGCCGAAGGCTACTTCCCGTTTCACTGCTCTGTGAGAGCTGCACATGGATTAGATGTGTGTGTGTGTGTGTGTGTGTGTGTGTGTGTGTGTGTGTGTGTGTGTGTGTGTGTGTGTGTGTGTGTGTGTGTGTGTGTGTGTGTGTGTGTGTGTGTTTGTGTGTGTCTCACTGGATGTGTATTTGATTTTTGTTGTTGTTGTTGCTTAGTTGACTGAAAGAAATATGACAAACCTTGTATTACTTCCAGCTCTTTTCACATATTTTTCTCACGTGAGTAGATGCATTTGAAAGAGATTTGAGAGAAGACGACGCTGAAGAAGACAAACTTAAGTAATGGCATTCAACCCATCTAGCCAATATATTATTAAATCACATCCCAGTTGTGGAAAAAAGCTTTCCGATTAGTTAAAGGAAAGCGGCCAATCAAAGCACGCAGTGCCGCTTTAAAGGCATGCCATTGGTCAAACATCCAATTTGAAGACACAATATTCCTGCTGCATCTATGTGTGTGTGTGTGTGTGTGTGTTTGTGTAATCACATCCATATGTGTACACATTCCTGTATTGTACATAACATCAACACACTCACACAGCTCACGATGCCCAAACACAACGATGCCAGCTCCATCGCCATAGAAACCAGATCCCGGCCAATAAGAAGGAGCTGCCTTCTCGGGAGTGTAAACATTTTCATTGTTGTCATGGAGAAGTAGACATTGTTTGCATGCCATGTATTTGTTCTAATTTTTATACCGCCTTTTTTTTTTTTTTAAATGTATTTGTCTCCTCTCTTTGTGACCTTAGCTGCGTTGCCTGAAGGTGTGTGAGGGAGAGCCAGGGACGGTCTGGGGCTTGGTTAACAATATTAATACCAGTAACAATTTATGGCATTCACAGTGTGGTGCACTTTTAGGTGGAGAAACACTCCAGCAGACTCCACATGTTCTGGACTGTGGAGGTTGTGGTTTTGGAGCGCGTCGGATGCTGGCTTTGTATTGTCTGGGGGAGAGGTTATTTGGGGTTGCTGTTCAATAACTGTTTGTTCTTGCTTGGTTTTCGCTGCACGCTTGAACTTTATGACAAAGACATTACCGCGGCAGTAGGCAAACGACTGTCAAAAGGAGCTTATGAGCTTGAAGATTTAAATTTTGCTGTTGTTGCATTTGCGAGCCCTTTGTACAGAACGCCTTCCTCTCGTCCTCCTTCTCTTTCTTTCCCCTCACTGATGTTGGCGGGGGCCAACAACAACACAGACCTGGGATTTTTATATAGCTACAGAGAAAGTTTTGAGTCATCCAACACTTAATATCCACAAGGCATTCTTTGAGATTGGCAAAGCTTTTAGAGTCACTGGGGTTTACGGGCTCTTGCTCTCTCGCGCACACTCTCCTTGCCTACCTCGCTCTCCCTTTCTGAGAAGCAGTTGGAGCCTATAGCCATGGCTTATTTGCTTTGTATAATAGGCTGCTCACTGCCAGAGGATTGGCTTGGCTGGGAGGACAGACCGGAGGAGAGGAGAGAGTGGAGTCAAGGGAGGGAGACAAAGCAGAGTTTCTGCTCTGTGAAGGCTGCTGCTCTGGGCCTACAGGTTTCTTTTGTAATGACTGTGTGTGTGTGTGTGTGTGTGTGTGTGTGTGTGTGTGTGTGTGTGTGTGTGTGTGTGTGTGTGTGTGTGTGTGTGTGTGCGCGCGCGCCCCGTTTGCTTGAAGTAGTGGTCGCAAGCGGCAGCCAAGCGGAGATTTGGGGATACTTTGAGTCAGACAAAACTTAGAACTCACCAGACGTTACACCACCCTCACTGTCCCGCTTACGATACACTGTTAGAGTAGGAGGAGAGTAAGTGTGTATATACTTCTGTAGCTCATATGGTGGGGAATGAAATATGGTTATACAGTCACTTCATTTGGAGAAAAAGCTGGCCCACACAGGATAACATTACATCTAAG